>NW_016158736.1:92005-113655 GCF_001687245.7 Rhagoletis zephyria
GTGCATATATGCATTATTTCGGTTTTAACGAACTTATGCATTACTCGTTTTTCATATGATTATTTCGGTTTTAAACGAAAGTATGCATATGCATAATTTCGGTTTTTCTCAATATGCATTATTTCGGTTTCAACCGAAACTGTGCATTATGCATTATTTCGGTTTTTTTACCATATGCATTATTTCGGTTTTAAACCGAAACTCTGTGCATATATGCATTATTTCGGTTTTTTTCGTATGCATTATTTCGGTTTTTTTCATATGCATTATTTCGTATGCACAGTTTCCATATGCACAATTTCAGGGTGCCCAGTGCAGATCCAATAAGAGCACTCCACAAGATGGTGTTCTCTCTCCCCTGCTCTGGATTGAGGTTGTAAACGACCTATTAGAGGAACTGGAAAAAGTAGGCTGTCGGGTGATCGCTTATGTAGATGATGTGAAACTTTTGGTTAAGGCACGATTTCTATACACCATTTTTGATCTGGCTCGAGGTTACCTGAACCAAGTAACTGGGCGGGCGATCAACGACGGCTGTCGTGGAAGCCCAACATTGAGGAAAGGGTAAGAAAGGTATCGGTTGCCTTGTACTGCTGTAGGGGAGCTATCGGTAAAAGGTGGGGTTTCTCGACCAAATTAATTCATTAGCTCTAGGAAACCAGATTTAAGCCTCTATTGTTTCAAGGAGCCCTAGTCTGGTGGAACTCACTAGAGAAGGCTGCACTTGTAAAACAGGAATTAGCGGGGCATTAGGAGCCACACCTACACTGGCGCTTAACATTCATATGTTGAACACGGCGCTTGTGGATATTGCAGACAGAATTTTCGCAGCACGAACTGCTATTAGGCTAAGAGAAACCGGGTCCTTTTGTGACATAAAAAAGGAAAAGAAGACATTTCTCTGCTGCAGCAAATGTTTTTATAGGATACTTTAAAACACGTTACCTCTCAAGGGCAATGGTAATGGGGGTTCTGACAGAGCATTGGGCGGTTGGTATTCATGCGGTGGGACTAGGAATTTCAACTGATCCTTTTGTACCAGCTGTCAAGAAGAAGATGAAGTGGAATCATCTCCACACTTTCTTTTAGACAGTCCAACCTTCGCGAGGCTAAGATGGAAGCATTTTGGCTCGCAGTTCTAAACAAACACTGATCTCTCAGGGATCGAAAGTAGCCGCATTCGAAATTTCATAATCGACTCGCGGCGTTAACTTAACCCAACCCAAGTAGTACTTCTTTGAGCTATGAAATAGTTGGTCACATTAGGTATGTACTACCTCTCCGTAATACCTGGGTGGGATCCCTGGTCCAAGCAACATCAAAAGAAAGTTTTAAAAACAAGATCTTTCTTAACAGCGGTTGCTCCTCCGTGCAGTGTTGGGCAAATTTGAATTGCAAGAACAATTAATTAATTAATTAATTGTTAATTTCTATCACTACTACTATCACCACTAACAATTGGTTAATTGTAATTGTAAAGAATAACAATTAACTAATTGTAATTGTTGTGGAGAATAACGGTGATATTCTTCAGTTAGCAATTAAAAATTTTTTAATTGGTTTGTAAATTTTATTAAAAATCAACGATTATAAATGCCTACTATATAGGCCAGGGATGTGAATATGACAATCACCCACAACCCAGGCCTGTGCCGTATTTTTTTTTTTTATTATAATGCCGAATTTCCACTAGCCATTTAAATGGCAAAAAATGCATGCCATTTAAAAAATGCCATGTGGAAAGGAACTTAATGACTATTTCTTACAAATAAAATAATATTTTATAATTTTTCAATGCCCAATTTTGTCATTTGCCATTTTTGCCATTTGATGCCTAGTGGAAATCCAGTTTAAGTAGGCTAATTGTTATCAAAAAAGTAATTGCAATTAAACTATTTGCCGTGTGCAAATAAATAATTGCAATTACTTTTTTAATAAATTAAAAAAATGATTGAAAAATTATTTGATTAACGCTCAACACTGCCTTGAAAAAGCTTCACCCCGCCTTTTTGTGACAACATCAAGACACACACCACAAATTGGAGGAGAAGCTTGGCCAAACACTTAGCAAAGGTGTAAGCGCTAAAATATTATTATTATACTATTAATATTTGCAATGAGTAGGAAAATACTTGGATTCAACATGGCATATGAGTGATATTTATCTCGTGATTTTTTTTACTTGATGTTTAATAATATTAATTGATGAGGTATAATATTGATATGATTTATAATGTGATCTTAGGTGTATTAAGCATATATGCTCAGTGGCTTAGCAACAAAAAAAAATAATGCAAATATTAATTTTTTATAAGGCAAAACTTAGTTACTAACTAATTAATTAAATGTGTTTAAAACTAATTTATCGAACTTATATAAACTGCGTTCCAATAAGCTGACATTTTGGAACCTACCTGCGAAATTTCAGCGAAATCCGGCAAGATTTGATGAAAATATACCAATTTTTTAATAAAGATGCATCTATAGTCTGTAGTTTCCGGAAAACAAACAACAGCGTTGAGCGACCTCTAAATCTTGTTCAAATAAGCTGAAATTTTAGAAGTAACTTGTTTTCCCTCTTATCTTCAAGAATCCGAACGTTCTCCGTCGAATTTCCAAAAAGTTCCAGTTTTGAATCACCCTGGTGTACATAGTGCTCGAAAATATATATTTTTCCTTTAACTTAAAACTTTAAGCGTGGGCAACCATGATGTTTTGTANCTCTCCGTCGAATTTCCAAATAGTTCCAGTTTTGAATCACCCTGGTGTACATAGTGCTCGAAAATATATATTTTTTCCTTTAACTTAAAACTTTAAGCGTGGGCAACCATGATGTTTTGTAATTTAGGCACAATAGAATATGCGCTATCTGGGAAGACAATTACAGGTAACAATTATTCTTGTTACAGGTAACATCTATTCTTGGCACTATATCGAAACACAAACGCGTGACATGAAAATTTTCTCCGTGATAGTAGCCATTTCTAACAAACTTTAGATCTCTTAGTCAATAATGGAAATATATATATTTGAATTTTAAGAAAACAAGGTAAATAGCCAAATCGGCTAAAAACGGCTATTTTTTTACAAAACGGCTAACAAATCGGCTTCCGGCTAAACCGAAATTTCTCCAGCTGTTTGCTATCGCAAGCGGCTAAATCTAGCCGGGAAACGGCTAAAATGGCAACACTGATTCCATACATGAAATAGATTCATTGCATAGCTTTTAGGGCAGGCTCATCCCATATATTTATTTGTCCATTTTTATTGTGGCGTATTCATATTTATTTCAATAGTGTTATTGAGCTTTGTACCACGATTTTTTTGTTAGGAAAAATGGGAAAAACAACAATGCTTAAGCCATAAAAACTATGCAATGAATCTATTTCATGTATGGAATTAACAATAACAAGCACGCTGTCAAACTTTAATAGCGGCGAATCAGCTGCACTTGACAGTAGTAGGTTGAATAAGGGAATGGATTAGCAACAAAAGCTCACGGGGTGTGCATAGCTCAATGGTTAGCGCTTCTGACTTTGCACATCGATGACGCGGGTTCGATCCCGGCTGAAAGTCTAGAAAAAATAAGTCTGATGAGGAGATGTTGTGATCTCCGACATAGCTGCTATAACTTCTACCGCTTAAGCATTGTTGTTTTTTCCATTTTTCCTAACATACAAATCGTGGTACAAGGCTCAATAACACTATTGAAATAAATATGAATACGCCACAATAAAAATTGATAAATTCATTTACTTTGAACAGTTTAGTCCTTTCTTTTTAAAATTTTATAAAAGTACTAATTAACGCTTAAAATTTGAGATTTGGATAAGAATAAACCAAATAAATAATTCATACAATTATTAGATATTCTTTTTTTCTATAGTTTGGTTTGTTCATTGATAATTGAAATTAATCAAATAATAATAATAATAATAATAATCAAATCGGTATAGAGTAAAACCAAATGCAACATAAGGTGTCAATAAAACTACGTTAATGGCTTTTTTCGAGTTAACTCAAATAATGAAGATATCCTTGATTGTATCCTTGCACACGATTTACTTTTTAATTAGGTTAAGTTCATTAAAAGTATTCTTAGAAAATAATCATATAAAGTTTTTTAATACGAGGAGTTCATGGAATTAATTTTTGAAGTTTCTTTTTTATTAGCACTGCGCTAGATGGTCCTGTAGGCTAATTTTAATGAATTTTATTGAGTTTTTTCAAATAAATACTAAAATTAAAGCTCTTTATTAAAAACGAAAGTCAGTCACCATGTAAAACTTACGTTATTCGTATTAAAAAAATACCCATTTTAAATACCGCCATCAATACTTTAAACAAATAATTTATTTATTTTACTTTGTTTTATTCTTTTGTCTACTATTTTCTCAAACTTTCTTCTTTGCTTTTTATTTCGATTATCAAAATCATCGTTATACACTGCCGGAACAAAGTATTGACACAGCAAATTTTTCACANGAATAATCATATAAAGTTTTTTAATACGAGGAGTTCATGGAATTAATTTTTGAAGTTTCTTTTTTATTAGCACTGCGCTAGATGGTTCTGTAGGCTAATTTTAATGAATTTTATTGAGTTTTTTCAAATAAATACTAAAATTAAAGCTCTCTATTAAAAACGAAAGTCAGTCACCATATAAAACTTACGTTATTCGTATTAAAAAAATACCCATTTTAAATACCGACATGCATCGTTATACACTGCCGGAACAAAGTATTGACACAGCAAATTTTTCACAATATATGCAACAATTTTTATTCTAATATTTTTCCGCCAATTCTGTGTAAAAATATGATTCATTCTACAACAAAAAACATAAAAATATAATTCCTAAACTATGTGCAAAACTCGCGAAAATTCAACAAATTTTAAACTTATTAATCAGATTTTTTTAGATTTTTTTTGAGTATGCAGATTTGTAGCCCAATCAATTTTGTTATAACAAAGTAAAAGTTTTAAGTAGCTAAGTAGCCGTTTTTTCACGCAGCCTCTTCCACACAACAAATTTTTTCGAAAATACTTTATATGGAAAGAATGCAAAACACTTTCAACAAAAAAAATCTCAAAAATTAATATGATTTTTGACTAACTCTGAACTTGCATTATTTTACTATAATTTANTTTTTCACGCAGCCTCTTCCACACAACAAATTTTTTCGAAAATACTTTATATGGAAAGAATGCAAAACACTTTCAACAAAAAAAATCTCAAAAACTAATATGATTTTTGACTAACTCTGAACTTGCATTATTTTACTATAATTTAATGGGTTGCAAAACTCCACACTCAAATAAATTCTAAAAAATCTGATTAAAAAGTTGAAAATTTGCATAAAAGTTTGATGAATTTTCGCGAGTTTTGCACAAAGTCTAGGAATTATTTTTTTATGTTTTTTGTTGTAGAATGAACCATATTTTTATACCAAATTGGCGGAAAAATATTAGAATAAAAATTGTTGCACATATTGTGAAAAATTTGCTGTGCCAATACTTTGTTCCTCTCGATTGAGTGTAATTTTGCGCTTTCGCAGTTCTAAAGGCTTTAGTCTGAAAATCGCTGGAATAACTATTTTGAGTAATTATTTCATTTTGTGAGTTTTCGATAACAGCAATTTATCACTTTCTTTGGTGTTTTAATTAAAAAATGGTTGATTGTGAAAGGAAATATCAAAATTGTCGTTGGATATGACGTAAATATCTTAGTAAATTTTTCAAGAAGGAAAGTTTGAAGAAAATGTTGACAAAATAATAAAAATAAATACAATAAATAAATTAATTTATGTTTAAAATATTAATTAAGCGTTTAAAATCACATCATTACTAAATTTTTAATAAAGACCTCTAATTTGCGTATATACTTGAAAAAAGGCAAAGGAAAATAATTCTAAATTGATCGGAGAGCTAAACCGAAACAACAAATACGAAAAACACAAAGCAGCACAATGAAACACTTTTTTCAACATATTAAATATAAGTACGACATGGACGCCTGTTACACCATCAAACAATACGGCAAAAACCACAAAATACTTGCGAAACAACAACAACGGCTTAAATTTCTACTGAAATGTAAAGACTTTGGAATTCTACCACCACATCTAAAGGGAAAGACCAGCAAAATTATACAGGGTTTCAAACTCAAAAAAATTAGGAAGGAAATGCTAAAGATTGAAAAACAGTTCTTAACTAAAATTCTCAGTTTGGAGATAAAAGAGGCTAATATACAAATAAAAATCGTTAATGACGCCATAAGACAAATTAAGAAAAAATTACGCGAAATTCTGGAAGATAATGAATACAATTCAGTAGTCGAAACACAAAACCAATTTCTAAAGCATACCAAAAACAAAACAGAAGGGACTCTTAATAGAAAACTACAAAATTCAATTAACGAAAACTTTGAAAAATTTGAATTGAGACGTAATGAGGATTGGTTAACAAATAACACCAAAATCGCCATTCCTGTCGAGTGCAGATGGTTGCTTTCTTTGGGGAACAAGTTCGCTCTTCCAGTTTCTAGGAAAACATTTTCACCATTGCATTTAATAGCCGACATCGAACAAAGCATACAAACTATGGAGGATAACAGGGAAAAAGATATGGTGAGATGCAAGTTTGCGACCAAAGTTAACACATTTAAAAATAAGTTAATAAATAGTCCAAAAGAGAAATTTATACTTCAAATTTACGAAGAAACACGACGATTTATCAAGCAACATAAGGATTCCATAATTATTACGAACGCAGATAAAGGAAATAGGACAGTGGTGATGTACAAGGAAGATTATAAAGAAAGAATGAAAGACCTCATCAGTGACAAGCTTACATATAAAACTATTAGAACTGACCCCACCCAAAAATTGATGAGAAAGAATAATAATATTGTGAATGACCTCTACAAGAATAAAAACATCGATTTAAAACTGAAACATCACTTGACATGCACAGCAGCGACAGCACCTAGACTGTATGGTCTACCAAAAGTCCACAAAAGAAACATACCACTTCGACCAATTTCATCCTCAATAAATGTACCATGCTCCGGACTATCTAAATACATAGGACAAATACTAAAAAATATCGTCTCCGAGAAATTTAATATAAGAAACTCATTAAATCTGAAAGAAAGTATAAAGGATCTGCATATTGATGATGATGAAATTCTCATATCCTTGGACGTCGTTTCCCTCTTTACAAATATACCCATTCACTTTGCAATCAACACAATAATGAAGCAGTGGTCGAGTCTGCAAAAACACACAAAAATCATAAAAAAGCAATTTCTAACGATATTAGAATTTTGTCTGAGGGAAAATAATTACTTTGTGTACGATGGAACTTACTACCAGCAAGTTTATGGTATGCCGATGGGTAATCCTCTATCGCCAACTATAGCGGACATAGTTTTAGACAAAATTATTGACGACAGCATTATTGAGCTAAGATCCACTGACATATATATCAAATACATAACCAAATATGTAGATGATATATTCGCCGTAGTTAAGATGAAGGACGTGGAAGAGATTTTAAGAATATTTAATAGACAACATACAAAAATACAATTCACTCTGGAGAAAGAAAAAGATAACAAATTAGCCTTCCTAGACATAGAAATATATAAAAATAAAAACAAACTAAAAACTAATTGGTACACCAAAGCCGTAGCATCCTCAAGGATGATCAACTACCATTCCAACCACCCATGGACTCAAAAGAGAAACACGGCTATAAATTTTATAAACAAAGTTAACTCCTTGAGTGACCAGGAGTTCATGGATCAGAACAAGAGAAAAATAAGAAGCATACTATGTAAAAACGGGTATCCTAACAAAATAATAGAAAGCTTACTAACAGCAGCAGCAAACAAAATCACATGTAAAAGTGGCAATACAAAAACAAAGGAAGACAATTGCAAAATATATACAGGCGTCACATATATACCTAAACTTACGGACAATAAAACACTACGCAAAATTATTAAAAACAACAACGTAAGCTATGCACATAAACCACATCACACTATCCAAGCCATTTATACTAAAACAAAAGATAAAATTGGTAAGGAACAACTACACAATGTAGTCTACGAAATAAAATGTCAAGGCAAAGAAGGAGAAAACTGCAGCAAGGTTTACATTGGCACAACGAAGAGATCGCTTGGAACGAGAATCAACGAACATAAGCTAGACGCCAAAAACAACAAGAGTACCACAGCATTAGCGCAACACCTGACGGAAAACAAACATACAGCTGATTTTGACAATGCAAAGGTTATGTTGTGATAATTTTATTGCTTAACATTAAAGTAAGTGTTAAATTATTTTGTATTGGCTTATTTGCTCCTTGTAATAATTATTCGTTATTATTATGTTTTTCGTATTTATAAATATATAGACTCCCTGAAGAAGACGCGAATATGCGTCGAAACGCGTAGGAGAAGAAGTAAACACTTGTTTTATTCAATATAACCGGCCAAAAAGCTCCAAACCCAATAGCATTGAAATTCGATGAAATTGGCCTACAGCGATCTAGCACAAAGCTAATAATAAACGAACATCAAGAACCAGTTCCTCGTATCAAAAAACCCTTACATAAGTATTTTCTAAGAACCTTTCTCAAGAACTCAATCTAGTTATACAATAAATCGTGTGCACCGATTCAATTAAGGACGTCTTCCTTATTTGAGCTAAACTCGAAAAAAACCATCAAGGTAGTATTATTGACATCTAAAACTATCACTTGCATTCGATTTTACTTAATACCGAGCCAACAAGTTTGATTTTGTCGCATAGTGTTATTAAGCATTAAACGGTATTTAATCATTAAATGGTTATCCAATTTACAATAATAATAATAATAATAGATTGGCGCTTACACATATGTTAGTGTTTGGCCGAGCTTCTCCTCCGAATTGTGGCGTGCGCCTTGATGTTGTCACACAAAGCGGAGGGACCTACAGTTTTACGCCGACTCCGTAATGGCAGAAAAACACTCGGAGGTTTGCCATTGCCTGCCGAGGGACGACCGCTGTTAAGAAAAAAACCTTTTTTTCTATATTTTTTTGCGATGTTGCTTTGACCAGGGCTTGAACCCAGGTGCTGCGAAGTGGAAGTGCGCACTGCTTACCACTACCACACTACAGTGGCCATAATTTACAATAAAGTACACAAAATATTTTAACTTTTATTTGGGTATATTGTAAACCATTAAAGGGAGTACAAAGTCAATTATACCAGACCTGCTAAAAAATGGTTAATAACACTGGTTTACACCAAAAATGTTCAATGGATGTCACTATCCAATTCCTATATAGAATTGCTCGGTGATTCCGAAAATCGAGTTAGGTATGAGTTTAGTCTCCCTGAAGTAAAACCCCAAACTGGTGAGGAAAAATACTAGTTTACAACTAGAATTTCCTGACGGAAACGGAACTAGTTCGAAAATTACCAGACTTGCACTATGTACAAAACGATTTATTCATGCCCTGTTTTATTTGACTACGACAGTTTATTACAATAAAGTACACCAAATATTATAACTTTTATTTGGGTATATTGTAAACCATTAAAGCGAGTACAAATTAAATTATACCAGACCTGCTAAAAAATGACAAATAACCAGGGAACGGATTTTATGGAAATTGCCTTTTTTCTGCTATGATGATTTAGCTTTCCCTGATTCCATATATACACATTTGATGTTGACTTTTTTTGCCTGTTTTAAGATATTTGCCTTTTTTTTGCCTTTTCTACCTTTAAAAGAGTGATTATAGCATTTACAATTTTTTTTTTTAAGATTAAAAAATGTACACATGCCCATGCGGCTTATAGAAGCGCAGGGACCTCTTGCCAAATTGGTGTTGGAAAAATTCAAAGCCGTTTTCTCAGGTAATGTAGGCTTGGAGACATGCCGCAGGCCGCCTACTCAGAAAGAAGTTCGTTTTCATGTATGCACTATTTCGGTTTTTGTCATATGCATTACTTCGGTTTTGAGTCGAAACTGTGCATGTATGCATTACTTCGGTTTTTGTCATATGCATTATTTCGGGTTTGAACCGAAACTGTGCATGTATGCATTGCTTCGTTTTTCTCATATGCGTTGTTTCGGTTTTCAAACGAAAGGGTGCATGTATGCACTACTTCGGGTTTTTCATATGCATTATTTCGGTTTTCAACCGAATCTGTGCATATATGCATTATTTCGGTTTTTTTCATATGCATTATTTCGGTTTTCAAACGAAAGAGTGCATATGCATAATTTCGGTTTTTCTAATATGCATTATTGCGGTTTTCAACCGAAACTGTGCATATATGCATTATTTCGGTTTTTTTCATATGCATTATTTCGGTTTTCAACCGAAACTGTGCATATATGAATTATTTCGGTTTTTTTGTATGCATTATTTCGGTTTTTTTCATATGCATTATTTCGTATGCACAGTTTCCATATGCACAATTTCAGGGTGCCCTCAGAAACATTCATTAAATTAGCTCTAACGGGCACTTAACTAATGATCGTGTGGATAAAATTGTAAAGGGCGAGGAAAGCGCCCTTATTCCTGATAATATGAACGTTTCAAACGTTCCATATTTAAATTGGGCTCCACTTGTATCAACTTACGTCGAGCGCACATTTAGTACATTCAAGGCTTTTCTTCGCGAAAATCGAATGAAAATGCTGCCAGAAAACTTCAAAATGCATCTTGTGGTTCAATGTTACTACAACTATACAGATTAAAGTTTTATGAGTTAGAAACTCGAAAGGATAAAATAGTCAAAGATTCAAAGTACAAATTTTTCATATAATGAAACTAGTTCATAGTTTTTCTCTTTTTACTTGTAATATAAACATTTCTAAAATAAATGTATTTTTTGATTGTTCTTCGTATTTTCTCTCTTTTTTTAGTGCCTTATTTTGCTTTTTTGCAATACCTAGTGCCTTTTCCTGCCTTTTTCGCTATTTTGTTTTGCCTTTTTTGCAATACCTAGTGCCTTTTCCTGCCTTTTTCGCTATTTTATTTTGCCTTTTCCAGCCTATTTCGTTATTTTATTTTTCCTTTTTTATAGGCTTTTAGGTCCTAAAAATCCGTTCCCTGCTAATAACACTGGTTTACAGCAAAAATGTTCCATGGATGCCACTATCCAATTCCGATATATAATCGCTCGCTGATTCCGATATTTGCAATTTGTCGTTATTCAGCTTAAAAGAAAAAGTGGTTCCACTTGAATCACGTATATCTTACGAACCAATTTAACAATCTTAAAATGAGATACGTCAAATCAAAGCTAATGAAAATGAAATATACCATATAGGACCATATTAACGAACGTAAAATAAAGGACATTTTTCCCAATGATTTTAGAATACGAATATACAACTTGTATGATGGTAATTTAGATCAAATATTTGCCAGTTAATTATATTATTAAATTGTACAAGTTCCTCTTCTCGAAAGGCGCTGTAACCGGATTTTAACCGATTCCGAAACCAAATCCTTATAAAGGACTTCGCCATCCTTTGCTGCCACAATGCGTTTATCATAATTGAGCGGAGGTTTATTGTTATTTTTCAGTGGATCTAAAAACTTAGCGTGCAACACGATCCCTATGCTTTTGTCAACAATGAATTTTACTCAAAGTATATTAATTTTTCTGGGAAAATGTCTAAATATTAGTTAATTTTTTTTTCAATTACATAAATTTACCCTTATCAGTATTATCAAGGATTCGTGACCCTTAAGTGGGGTGCGAAGCAAACTGACGAAGGTTTTCATTCTGTTTCATTCTGTTTCATTATGGACATTTTTATTTTTTCATATTCTATGTTTAAAAATTTACCTCTGCAAAATCCAAAGGTAATTTAAAGGACAGTTTAAGAAATAAAGGACAAATGGCGTGCTTTATTTTGACAAAAATTACAAAGGACAGGGGGTTTAAATAAAGGACTGTCCTTTAAAATAAAGGGCGGATGTTCACCGTACCTATATACATCATCATCATATAGGTACGGTGACCACCTATATACATCACTTTCCGATAGGGCTGATAGTTTCTGACAAACTAACTAATCCTTCCGTTTTTTTTATTTTATAATGAAAAAATTAAGAAAAAATCTAACTTTAACAGAAGAAAATGTTAAAAAAATAACAGTTTCTGTGCCAAATTTTTTGGATTTGTGCTAAAGCCTGTTCTGTTACAAAAAAAAAATCAAGTTACTAATGAAGGAAAGCGAGGGACAAATAACGAATAACGAGTGGTGGTCAAATGAAAATGCGCAAAGATTTTTTGTATGAAATATAAGCAGAAGGCGTGTTACTCAGGTGTACGTGGCGTATGAGTAACTTTCTTTCCTGCTAATTTTTCAT
Source organism: Rhagoletis zephyria (assembly GCF_001687245.7). Lineage (NCBI taxonomy): Eukaryota > Metazoa > Arthropoda > Insecta > Diptera > Tephritidae > Rhagoletis > Rhagoletis zephyria. The sequence goes on from NW_016158736.1 coordinate 104,400, forward strand.
ACAAAAAGTCTAATTTCTTTATTTATAAATCGAGTTTCTTCATTAGTAACCTGATTTTTTTTGTAACAGAACAGGCTTTAGCACAAATACAAAAATTTGGCACAGAACCTGTTATTACAATGCTTTTATCAACTTGCAATGTTGTGGATCCAGAAACTTTCAATGTTGTGGATCCAGAAACTTTAAATGTTGTGTGTCCGACACCATAAAACCTTTGCTTTGCAAAGTTCCTATAAAAAAGTCTACTACATAGGGCGACATCTGTAGTGCATGGGGCGAGGTAGATGACATCTAGATGTCGCCCTATGTACTACGTACGCTACAGCGGAAATAGACGACACGCCATTTCTTTAAAAGTTCCTATAAAAAGTCTAGTGCATAGGGCGACATCTGTAGTGCATAGGGCGAGGTAGATGTCATCTATGCACTACGTACGCTACAGCGGAAATAGACGACACGCCATTTCTTTAAAAGTTCCTATAAAAAGTCTAGTGCATAGGGCGACATCTGTAGTGCATAGGGCGAGGTAGATGTCATCTATGCACTACGTACGCTACAGCGAAAGTGGACGACACGCCATTTATATAAATGAAATTAATTGGTGCTCTTATGTATGTACATACATATGTAAATCAGTGGTGCACACGGTGTGATCGGACTTCTACCACATTGTGGTAGATCTGCCACTTTTTTGGGCATCTCACTCAAGGTCTGAAATCTACCACATATTTGCGTTTTCAAGTAGTTTCATTTTTGCTCGACATAATTTCCTTAATTTTAAGAGCGGAAAATGTCCAATTATAAACACTGTATGGTAACAAGAATGATATAATACAAGATTCCGCATTCCCGGCGGCGATGAAATTGCTCAAGTAATAGTAAACAAAGCCGAATGGGAGGATAAAATAAACTGTAAATTAGTAAATTTTCGCAATAATACATTTTTAAAATGCAAAATATATGATTTACAAAAAGAATTAATAGCGAAAATGTTAGAAAACGGCGATTTTTGTGAAAGTATTAGCAAAATTAAGTGCATCTTAAGTTTCTGAGGCGTTGTTTACTTTTACTTGAGAATTGTCAAAATCGGTAAATTGCAAGTAGCGGTTTCTGCAACGTGCCACATTAGTTCGCTACATCGCGATGTGATAAAAAGAAAAGCTGGCATCACTCTGCAAGGTTGCAGAAATCTCTTAAAATATGTTCGAAAGATATGTTGATATGGAAAAAACTGCTTTACACTGTCAAGAAAAAAAATTGTCAAAACTCAATGCAATTTTTAGCAACTTTTTTTTAGAGTCTAAATAAAAAAGTTTACAATTTAGGTGAAACCTTGCAGAATTTCTTTAATTTTTGTACAAAGTTTGATCTAAAACCTGAGATCTACCACATTTTTTTGAAATCTACCACATTTTTTTCCAGACTCTACCACACAGAATTTTTGTAAGTCCGATCACTGCATACAAGTCGTGTGTGCGCAGCTCAGCGTTACCAGGTTGATGTTTTTAACGTCATTTGGACGTTTTTTGTATCTTGTTGACGTTCGGACGTTTTTTGTGCAAAAAATGACGTTTTTTAACTTCCCAGTAATTTTTCTATGTTACTAAATCTTGTAAGTAGAACTGATTTTGAATTATTTTCTTAATAAATCTTAACGAGCTTTGTTTTTTGCAGCAGCTTCTTCAAAAGATATTTGTCCTTTGGACACAAATGACTTAAATACGATGCATACGCGCATTTTTTTTGGATTCTTGGACTAAGGATCCCGCGTTCAAAGGCTGGTTTTGTAAACACCTGAGTTTACGCGGCTTATTGCAATGTTTGCAAGTGCACATTAAAAGCCAAATCAGGAAGAGCTGATCTATTTATTGCAACACGCACACTCGCAAAAGCATGCTGCTGTAGCAGCATAAAAAGTCAGAAAAGAGTAGGCGACTTTTTTAAGACTTCATTGAAAATGTAATGAACGCAAAAAAGGCTAAAATATTGCTATGTTCCTTCTTAGACGAACGTAATTTAGCATTTTCGACAATCGACCACCTAACCAAATGTCTACAAGAGAAAAAATATATATTAAAAATCAAAGCGATTCTTTAGCAACTTGCACATTATTACCCTGGAAAATAATGGGCGATCAAACTGCATACTTAAAAAAAATGCTTAAAAATCCGAATAAAAACTTGAAAAATTAGCTTAAACTTTGCAGATTTTTTATAATTTTTGCACAAAATTTGAAATGTGGATTTATATTTTGTTTGTTATATAATGAGCTTGGCTCGGAAAAATAATAAACATTAAATAAACAAAAAGAAAAATCGATCAAAATATTGATGACTTAATCAGCTGATCACAAGTGTATTTATAAAATGATTTTTATATTAACAATCTCAAACCAGTTTACAACGAATTTTAAATGTGCTCTGTCGAAATGACATTTTAATACACCTTACTTATGTATGTACCTTTGTATACAATAAAAGTTTAACAAGAACAATTCTGTGTGCATACAGTTTAAAAAGACGTTTTTGGGCAGGATGTGACGTTTTTTCCGACCAAGAGGGACGTTTTCTCATGCCGAAGACCTGGCAACACTGGCGCACTAGGGATGCAAATTTTCAGAGCCAACATCGATACATCGATATTTCGATGTATCGTAAACACTAACATCGATGCCGAAAAAAATCGCCCTAAAACTATCGATACATCGATATTTTCCGATATTTATCTTTTTTAATAAGTATGTTAAGGTACGCCACCTTCCGTAAGGTTTATTAATGGCGAAAACCGCTTTACTTGTAAAACCTGCAAATCCTGAAATACCTGGAACTGACTTAATGCTTGTTAAAATTTCAAGAAACACCTAGTGTCCATCTAAACTGCTACATTGTTAACATTTCAATGGGTGGTTTTTTGAATTTAATTAGATTTCCTTCCAATGTCATAATAGATTTGCTGTTTACGCGCAGATAATACTTACACTCACCTTAAGTCGTATTGAAATACTGTAACTACGTCATGGAAATCGCCTATGTTCAACGTTGCCAATTGCTTTTATTAAGTACATGGCTGCCATCACCCGTAATACGCTTACCCGAAGGGCTCTGTCCCACGGTCAGTAATTATCACGATATTTGGATCGCGATCCATATTGATGGATTGATGGATCGNGAAAATAATATTTCTCAGTCCCATAGAATTTGTTTTGATAACTTATGATTTTGAAATTTTAGCAAAAGTCGTTATAAACAATTTATGAGATTGAAAATGAAAAGCGTGGGGCGCATGCAATACAAAGCATTATATTTAATTGACAATAGGCAAACTACATAACATAGACCTAAAATTTCTACAGAGAAAGTACAAATTTGAGATCGATTTTAAGCGGCCGTTGTTCATATATCCACATACATATGAACATATATTACCCTTCATATCAATTCAGGTGTCTATTACATGCGCCCAACGATTTTCATTTTCAATCTCATAAATTGTTTATAACGAATTTTGCTAAAATTTCAAAACAAATTCCGTGTGACTGAGAAATATTATTTTCTACTTTTTAGACCATTTATAAAAGCGTTATATATTAAAAAGTGAACAATTTAGGCCCTTGCCGTTAGCTTACCACTTAGTACCACTGGTTCCACTCTATGCAAGAAAAGAAAACACAGAATTTTTCGCTTTAAATGTACAAGTAGTGTGAGGGGTTTTTATTGATAAATCAAGGGGGCTGCTCGGACACGTCCGCACGGATGAGAATCTTAACGATTGTGACTTTACAAAACCGAGTTTTAAGTTGACGTTTGTTTATCTGTATACATGTGTGTGTGTGGGTGTGTGTATTACATGTGTAGTGTGTGCTGATGGTGACATCTGTGGGCGGTAGCTTCGCGAGCGGAAGTGGCAGCCTTGCCGTCGCGAAAGGACCCATTTAGCCATCCCGCCCCCCCCCCTAGGCGTATACTTAGCCTATTAGGCGCTGTAGCTGCTGCAACGTCTTCACAACGTTGCCAAACCCGGTTGGGCGGCGGTGGTGCGACCTGGACTGCTGTCGGCCGCGGTGGGATAATGGGGGGCGGTAGTGAGCCGTTGGTAGTCTCCAAATTTGGGCATTCTGCTGCTGGCCATGATGCCGGTGTCGATTACCTGGAGCTGGAGCTAGTTGCTGTCTTCGTGCGACATTGCGCCGCGGACCCGATGGGAATCGGTGAAACACGGTGTGATGGCGCCTTTGACATACGTGGCACCGGCTGCGTGAGGTACATTCCCATGTCATGTGGGACAGCGCGAGGCAGTTCAAACAGTGCCCGTGCGCCCGTGCCACTTGCTGCCGCTGGGCCGGTTGCAGGCCACGAAATATTGCACAGGCGCTCAATGCGTGGCGCCAGTGACAGAGGCCACAAAGAAGGATGCCTTGATCCAGCTCCTCCGTTAATGGCTGTTCGAATGCTGCGGGTGCAGCGGATGCTGAGGGTGCGCCTTGTGGCGCTGCGGTTGCTGATGTTGCCGCTCGCCGAACGCCTGGACGAGGGGATGGCACTGGAGCTGCTCCGGCGAATGATGTGGCAGATCGTGGTGCCGCAATTGGTGGTGCTGAGGCCCTCGGTACAGTTACCGCGGATCTGACCGTCGGAACAGGAGTGGAGGGGGATGATGTGGGCATTTCAACGTCCATTTCTATAGGAAGAAATCGCGACTTTAATTTTGGGTAGAAACTTTAGATGGCGGTTAGTGGCCGATTAGTGGGTTAATCGGGTATACATTAGTAAATACTCTTATTTACGTTAGTTGAGTTGCGTGGTTTTCGTTTTGTTTGCGGTTTTAGGTGTGTCGGAATTACGATTATTACGTTTCATGGATTATTGGCATTTCGGTCGGAACAAGGCAAAGTTTTACGAGCGGTCGAGTTAGTGTACCGTTTTGTGTGCGCAAATCTACGACTCGTATGTGACCATCGGAGCCACGATGTAATTTTTCGATTCTTGCGAGGCGCCACTCGGAGGGGGGAAGACACTCATCGTGGATGAGAACACATTCTCGGATTTTAGGCTCCTCTTGAGTGTTCTTCCATCTATATCTTTTATGGAGGTCTTTTAAATAATCTTCCTTCCATCTACGACTGAATTCATGATGGAGAATTTTCATTCGTTCCCATCGATTCATTAGAGATAAGGATTGCTCGTCTGGCTCGGGTAATGCAAGAAGTGGAGCTCTTCTAAGAAAATGTCCAGGGGTGAGGGCAGTGAAATCGGAGGGATATTGCGAGAGCGCAGAGAGGGGCCGTGAGTTAAGAACGGCTTCTATTCGGGTTAATAATGTAGTAAATTCTTCAAAGTTTAATTTGTGTGTGCCAGCGACTTTTTTAAAATGTGTTTTGAAGCTTTTTACAGCTGGTTCCCATAGACCACCCATATGTGGGGCACTTGGTGGGATAATTTGCCAATCAATGCCTTGGGGTGCGTATTTTTTTACGATTTCAGGCGAGACTTTCTCTATAAATTTAACAAATTGTTTTTTAGTGGCTCTTTTGGCTCCGACAAAGGTTTTTCCATTGTCGCTCATTATTTTTGATGGAAATCCCCGCCGTCTGACGAAGCGAGCAAATGCCGCGAGAAAAGCCGCAGTTGTCAGATCAGAACATAGCTCGAGGTGTACTGCCTTTATCATAAAGCATACAAAGACAGTCACATAACCCTTCGTGAAGGTTGAAGTCCTTAACATGGAAGCCTTTATCTGGAAAGGCCCAGCAAAGTCAACACCAGTGGTAGTGAAGGGCAGAGCGAAAGTGCAGCGTTCAGGTGGAAGAGCTGCCATGATCTGCGCGCGCATCTTCTGCTTATGTATAGTGCAGACTTTGCACATAAATAGGCATTTTTTGATCTGTGACTTTAGTCGTGGAATATAAAATTGTTGTCGGACCATTTGTTGCATGAGGCGATGTTCGGCATGTAGCATTAACAAGTGGAGAAATCTGAGGTATAGGGTTGAAAAGGGGGATTTCTCTGTTATTATTATGGGGTGGCGTTCGTTATATGTGAGGCTGGAGTTCGCTAGCCGTCCATTAGCACGAAGCAGACCTTTCGTGTCTAAACATGGATTGAGTACTAAGATCTGACTCTTTTTTCAATTGGTTTTGATTCTCTTAGCATTAACATTTCGCTGCTGAAATAGCGCGTTTGAGTGTATGCAACAAGGGAAACCTTTGCTTTTTGTAGGTATTGATGCGTTAACATGTTATCTGGGGAATTCGGTGTTTTCTTCACCTTATTTTTTAGGCGCTCTACGAATTTGAGCATATAGGCGACTACCCCTAGGGAACGAGGAATATCGTTCTAGTTTCAACTTTTCGACTTTCTGGGGCAATTATGTTGCGTATGGGGGATTGTGGCCAGAATTGTTGTGATTCTATTAGCCAGCTGGGGCCGTTCCACCAGAGTGTGGTGGTGGCGAGGTGCAGGGGTTTGCAACCTCTTGTGCCAAGATCGGCGGGGTTATCAGCACTGGCTACATGTCGCCATGTTGCAGGCCCAACTAAATCAAGTATTTGGGCTGTGCGATTGGAAACATATGTTTTCCATGAGTGGGGTGGTTTTTCTAAACAAGCTAAACAAGCTGAATCTGACCATAGATATAATTTTTGATTGGTCATGTTTAAATGCGTTTGCACAGTTGAGGCTAATTTTGCGAGTAATAGCGCGCCACAGAGTTCAAGTGGTGGTAGACTTAGTGTTTTGAGAGGTGCCACCTTGGCCTTTGCTACTAATAAATGGCTTGAAATTGTGCTGTTAATTTGGGTGCGCACATATATAGTTGCGTAATATGCCTTTTCAGAGGCGTCGCAGAAGCCATGCAGTTCTACTTGGTATTCGGGTGAGTAATTTACCCATCTAGGGATTAGTATCTCTGCAATAGCGTCAAGTTGTTAGCAAATTGGGACCATTTTACCAAGCGAAGTGGTTTTACTTGCTCGTCCCATTCGGTTCCGTCTAGCCATAATTCTTGTATCAGGATTTTCGCTTGTCTCATAATTGGCGAAAGCCATCCTGCGGGGTCGAAAAGTTTCGCTACAGCCGACAGAATTTGTGTTTTAGTTATTGCGGATTGAGCAGATATCGACTCAAGAGTATATGAGAATTTATCTGAGATCGGTTTTGGTTGTACTTTCCTTTTCGAATATTAGGAAGTTTGAATCTAATAAATTTTCTTTATTTATATCTTTAAGGATTTCGGGGTGATTGGCGGTTATCTTTTTTAGGGGGAACGCTGCTGAGTTGAGGGCTTGTATCACTTGTGATAGTGCTTCGTACGCGTGGGGTAAGCTGTGGCTTCCCCTTGTTAGTTGCGGCAGAACTATAGCTTGGCTTCTATTCTTACATCCGCATTGGAGGAAATCAGGGTTAATGAGCAGATTTTATTAGAGTTTTGTATTACTCTTCCACCCATTCCCGAAATTTCAAAGCTTGAGTTTGGGGTAGATAGTTTTAATCGGTTTTGTGCTTTTGATGAGATAAACGATCTTTGTGAGCCATGATCGATTAGAGCTCTAAGCTTAAATAATTCACCTCGATGTTCAATCGAGACAATCGCGGTTGGCAGTAAAANTGAGTTTGGGGTAGATAGTTTTAATCGGTTTTGTGCTTTTGATGAGATAAACGATCTTTGTGAGCCATGATCGATTAGAGCTCTAAGCTTAAATAATTCACCTCGATGTTCAATCGAGACAATCGCGGTTGGCAGTAAAATTTTGCTTTCATTTTCAAAATGAAGCGCTTGTATATTAGCTGTTTTTGAACAGCATGGTTTTTCGGTTTTAACTTCCTGGTTTTCGGGTCTAGTTGTTGCAACTAGCCCTGTGGCTCTTTGAGAGTTAGAGCTATTTTGGGGGGTAAAATTATTAAAATGGAGCATCGAGTGATGCCTCTTTTGGCAGTATACACAATTAAATTTACTCTCAGTGAGAAGCAATTTGTGCAAAGCCTGTTGTTTCTGACGACATTATATCTTTCGGTCGTCGTAAGCTTTTTAAACTTCTCGCAAGATCTTAATGGGTGACCTCCTTTACAAAATTCGCATGACGTATGTTTATTTTCGTTCATAAATGATTGCGATCTATTGAAGCTTCTATTATGTGAATTGTGATTGCTGGCTTGGGGTTTTATGAAGCTTCTATGTAGATCATTTGGTGTATTTTTGGCTTTTGTAATTTTTGTATCTACCCTCTCTGCGATTTCGTACTGGGTAGTTAGAAAATCTTTCATTTGTTGCCACGTCGGGCATTTTTTACGGGAGGAGAGCGATTGCTCCCATAAAAGTAACGATTTTTCTGGTAGAGTTGCGGCACAAATATTTACCAGAATAGGGTCCGAGTTATCTGTGGGAATATTTTGAGTGGATAAAACTGATAGACAGTTTGAGACAGTGGACTGTAATTTAATAAATTCTTCACTCGTTTCTTTTTGAATTTACGGTAGATTCATTAAAATTGTTACTTGTTTATCAACCAGTACTCTTTCATTTTCGTATCTTTCTTTTAANCAGTTATATGTGGGAATATTTTGAGTGGATAAAACTGATAGACAGTTTGAGACAGTGGACTGTAATTTAATAAATTCTTCACTCGTTTCTTTTTGAATTTACGGTAGATTCATTAAAATTGTTACTTGTTTATCAACCAGTACTCTTTCATTTTCGTATCTTTCTTTTAATGCTTCCCAAGCCAGATTGAAATTATCGTAATTTAATGCGAATTGTTTTACTATACTGCCTGCTTGACCTTTAGTCTTGCACCTGAGGTGGTACAGTTTCTGCGCTTGTGACAATTTTGGGTGATTTATGTATACGGCTGTAAACATGTCCCGGAAGGACGGCCATTGTTCATAACACCCATGGAAAGTTTCCGTTTCAAATGCTGGTACTTTGAGATATATGCCTGAGCTTTGCTCTTCAATTTGGCTTACTTCTACTCTTGGGGGTGGAGTAGGTGCTCTAACTGGGGTTAATAACTTAAGCTGATCGGAGATCATAGCTTTTGTCTCTTCATATTGGTCAAGGCAGTTTTCGTATTTAGCGGCAGCCGAAGCTTTGAAATTCTCGGGTAAATCGGAATCATCCGTTTCTATAATTGTGTCATATGCCGCTTGAAGGCGCGCCCAGAAGTTGCCAAGGTTGTGGTTTTTTATTTCCAGAACCGATTCAGAATTGTCTTCAATTGGGGCTGAGGAGAATTTAGTGCAGTATTTTATCAAACTGTCACTAT
>NW_016158737.1:0-19185 GCF_001687245.7 Rhagoletis zephyria
TTTCAGTACCACAAATTACAACTATATGTAAGTATTTGTTCTCTTCTATTTATATTTTTACGTTCCTGTTTTCGGGAAAATTAAAACGCAATGATCCATATTAAATAGGACAAACCACTACTTACGATATGCATGTCAATTAATTTTTTGAACTTCGTGTCTAAAAGACACATGCTGAAGTTTTAAATCCCTGTGGAAAATACCCTTGTATACAGGGTGGGTTTCTTTTAAAAAATAAAAAATGTTTATTTTTTTTTTGTACATTACTAATTTTGTTAAAACAGTTTTCCAATACCTTGTGATTTACTCATATTCTCTTTAGAACATTTTCCAAAAATGTCTAACGGCGTCAAATCGTAGCCCTAAGGTGACCAACCAACATCACCGAGACCGGCTGATAACACGAGTACGCTCAACCATTTTTAGAATTTTTGTAGTATGTCTGTCTGGCTGAATGTTTGTACGCGCATCAATCGAATCGAATCGAATGCAGTTTTCGCCGATGTATTGTTTGAGGTCTAACTTAAAATAAAAAATAGAGCGTGGCCACCTGTTGGAAAATTGCGGTTTAGCTAAATTGATAATTATAAATTGGAATATGGCTGTCAAAATAAACACGTTCAAGGAGGCTTACAGAAAAAAATATTTTTTGGAAGGTTGCCACCTGTTTGAAATTTTTAATTTTTATTAATTAATAAGATAAATTAAATATTCCAATATGGGTATCAAACTAAAGAGGTTTAGCAAAATTTACTGCCGATAATATCAGGGGCTTGCCACCCGTTTGAAAATTTTTATTCATTGTAAAATAAATGAAATATTGCAATACTGGTGTTAAACTAAAGAGGATTAAGAAAGTTTACTGTCGAACATAATTTTAAAGCGGGTTGCCATCTATTTGAAAACTCTAATTCAGGTAAATTGATAAATAATGTAAATGTTGAATTAAATAGTACACCTTTGAAGAAAGTGTGCGATATGTAGACTCGAGTTATACGATTATAAATAAAAATTTCCAGGAGAATAGAGATATTAACTAACACGCGCATTTACAAAAAATAAAGAATGCTTCATGAATCGCATTTTATATTGAAAACCTTCCCTCATAAAACTTTTTAAATCTATTTATTTTTTTATGAATAAGGCCATACGAGTTTTGGGAGGGAGTAACAACATAAAAATACATTTAAGGCGCAGTGAAGCTTTAAATGGACTTTGCAATTTTAAAGATATGATTATTTTAAATAAATATTTAAAAAATTCTGTGGAATGTAGAATAGCACTATGGGTATCAAATTAAAGAGAAAATTTTGTAGAAATGAAATATATCTATTACACTTTTTGGCTCCTAACGTCGAATAGTTTTTGAAAATGTGTTTTAAAATTTTTTTGCTTGTATATCCTTGAAATTTTGCAATATTTATTTTTGAAATAATTATATTTTACGGACTTATAACACACGACCACATCCTTGAATTTCGTCCTTGTAGCTTTATTAGCAAAAAAAAATATTTCCGATCAATAGGTCAACAGGAAGGGAGTGAAATTTGAATAACATACTAGTTTTGATCCAAACAAAAACCAAAAGGCAAGCTAAATAAAACCGATTAAAAACACTATTTAGACGACATGTTACATAAGTTAGTCGATATTATTTTGAGAAATTCCGTAAAAGAGCGCGCATTTAGAGGATTCACAACACGTGTTAACCGTCGTAAAATCTTAAGTTTAAATTGTTCTATATTCTAGTTTCAAAAGCTAAATAGTTATTATATTCGTAATATTGACGAAGGGATATCATTAAATCAACTCTAGACGATTCTTTCCAACTTTTAACTCGCGTAACTTTTCTTCAGCGCACCAATTGAAAAATCACAGCAATCGCTGCCCTCGATAGTTTTCACTTCATAATAATAGCTTTCCCAACGGGTTATTTTACATAGACAATGCTCGTAATCTCAATGAATCTCTTTTGATTAAATGAAGCGTGAAACCAACAAATTGAAGTGATTATAAATATAAAAAAAATAATAATAATGCCACCCATGTATACGTATGCATGCTATAGTTTTTCACAATATGCATTTATGTATACATATGAATGTATTTATGTATATGTATGGATATATGTACATATATACATAGGTTTAGTATATCAAAAGCGATTTCTACAGTAGTTTTTCTATCGGTTTTAAGCATATACACGGGTAGGCACTTACCAATTAAAAATGCTATAATTTTATCTATTTTGTTTTTTGTTTTATCACAAAATCATTCATGTTTTAAGAAAAGTGTATTACTGTATCTATAGCGCGGATAATAGCATCGAGTCTGTCCGGGAATGCTTCACATGCTGCACGAATGCCGTCTAGTACAATTTTATATTAAGCAGATCGTAAAGATAAATCAACAAATCTACCGTGAAAAGATTTAAAACGACGCCCTATTACCTCTGGCATGAAAACCATTCAGTAGAAATCATTGGACGTTTCAATAAGGCTCGGCACCATCCCACGAAGTTGGCGAAATCCAACGTTTTTCAGAAGAATACTTCCCAGTTTCAATTCTTCACAACAATGGCCATCATATTCACCAGACGTAAAACACAATAGGTTTTCTCATACATATATATGTACATATGTTCCATACTCGATGCTAAAGTAGCAATAAAAAATATGAAACAATAAACGTCTTGAAGATTCCTCAACGCCGCCATTCGTGCAGCCTGAGAAGCATTTCCGGACAGACTCGATGTACCCCTGTATTTACATAAGTATATGTGTGTACACTGTAAATATGTATATACATTTACATATACTTTTACATGCAATTCGAACTACTAAAGTTTTTAGAAGTCAGCTGTTGACAGATCAAATAACACACGCTTAGGCGAAAGGCTTTTGAACCATAAAAACATACATACATACGTACATATGTAATAAATGTCTGTGAGCTGGGCGAACACAAAGTTCAAGAGAGAAGTGGGCTCGAGGCAAACCACAAAACTGTAAAAAGACACGCCTTTCTGTCACAAATGCTTAGCAAGCCAGAAGCGAACGTCATAAACAAATCAAATAAAAAAAGACGTGCGCAAAAGTACACTTTCTGGGCGCTATCCCCACTAAATGTTTAATAAATAGATTGCATGAATCATTAGCGGGAGCAATGAACCAAAGTACAGCGAATAAAGACCAACTTGCGATCGATTTCTGTTAGGGATTTCAAGCAGTGATTATAATACGAAACCGCTAAAAGTTGGCATTAAAAATGTTAAAGAACAACAAAAAAAGCGATTAATTGAGTGTTCGATTTCAAAATGCAAAACATGTTCATGTACATATACAGAACTTGTATGTATGTATGTACAGTGGTGGAGAAAATAATAGAAACTTTTAATTTTGATCAGTTTTGGCTATATTTCTTTTGATAATTCGAGGTTTAGATTTTTTTTAAGGTCTAGCGCCTTTTTAACTAGCACCATATAAATCCACATTTCAAAATTTAAACAAAGGTTACAATAATTTGACAAAGTTTACCAAAATACCCCAAAATTTCAAACTTTTTATTCAGAAATTTAAGGAAAGATTTATAGCCCATCAAATTCAAATTTTCTTCCTTAAAATTTTTCTAAAATTTCTGAATAAAAGTTTGAAAATTTTGGGGGATTTTGGCAAAATTTGTTAAATTTTTATAAGTTTTGTACGATTTTTGAAATGTGGATTTATATGGTGCTTCTTATATAACGCGCTGGGCTTTTCTAAAAAAAAAATATTAAACTTCGAATAACCAAAAAAAATATAGCCAGAACTGATCAAAATAGAAAGTTTCTAATATTTTTGACACCACTGTATATTAGTATTATTCTCATACTGCGATTGCTGAGGTAAAGTTCTAGGTTTCCAAATTACAAAGCATTTAATATTGGAAAATAATAGCGCAAATTACTTTCTGCATTTAGCTTAGTATTTCCCTGCCCACAATTCAACCAATGTCACGTTCAGAACAACGAGGCGTCTTGCCATCATCTCAATTACATTGTTGAGTGGTTAAATTAAGTGCCACCACATTGACACTCACACACTTATGTATTTAATATAATACCGGTATATGTATGTGAGATGTTTGTATAAATAAGTATAATGTAGCTTCAATTCGAACACACCTTCTTTGCGTCGGCGCAGACGATTCTCACACATATTCATTTTGAGTCTGCATTTTATAGTTTTCGAAACGTGAATGCAAAGCCGCAATTTGCTTTGACTTCGTAGCCCACATGGCATAAATATTTAATGACACTGAGTTCGGTCTCTAAGTAAATGCATATACATTAGGATGGTCCAAAAATACAGAGGAGAATCCAATTTTTTGAATATTCTTGCTGTCACCACCAGGGCTATAGAATATATAATATATATTTTATATGCAGAAAATACAGTTTTTCACTTCAAAGCCCCGGCGGCACAGTTAAATATCAACCGATTACAAAAAAAAAAAAATTGGGTCTCCTAATTTTCGATGTTCTTCAATTCTGGGGGGTGGCTGGAAAAAGAATATTGGACCACCCTAGTATACACACATACATATGTACATGCATGCATGTATGAGTACATATTTTTTGCCATTTAAGCTTAGCTTCGTCTGCTTTCTTAAACGCAACACTCGACTTGACTTTGAACTTGGACGGCGAAAACCCAAAGAACTTAAAACACAAAAACCGACAAAAAAAAGTTGACTTTTTATAGGCAAACATACATAGTTATGTATGTGTTTTGGTAGATTGTCTAATCGATTGTAAGATGATTCGTTGCCACTGCAAGCTAACGAAGCGGAGCTTTGTTCAAATCTATCTTAATACCTTTTGTTTTCGTACATGTATGCATACACATTAGGGTGATCCAAAATTGGTAAAGTCGGAATTTTAATGCTTTCAACCCTAGGATTGTTCTACGTCGAAAAAATGTACCCCTATTTATTTATTTTGGAATCAAAAAATATTTAGAGGTCGCTCAAAACGCTCAAAGTTTTCTATTTATTTTATATGGGAACAAAAAAATTCGTAGAACTGGGTGGATTTCTTGAAAATCAATATTTTTGGATCGGAAAGCTCTGGTTCTCTGCGGGAGACTTCTAATAATAGTACGCAATTGTTCATTAAAACATTTTTTTTATACTAACGATTTTTTATTGGTGCCCTAATTGCATTTTTTGTGGTTTTGGAGGACCTATGAAAAAATAGTTAAATAAACAATTAGGTTTTATTGGAGGAAATCTCCTTCAGAGACGCAGAGTTTTTCGATCGAAATATATTGACTGTTAAAAATTCCGTACCATCTCTATGAAAAGTTGTTATTTTTTCATAATTGAGCGACCTCTAAACATTTTTTGATTTCAAAATAAATAAATAGGGGTACATAAATTTTTGGACCGCCCCAATGTACATATGTACTACGTAGTGTGTGTGCAGCTTTTGTTTAGCACTTACATACCTTAGCCTTATAAAATCATTGCCCAGATTTATTCCTTAGCCGTTTTTCATTGACTTGGGTTAACATAAATCATGGCATTTCATGATCGTAAATTTGACTTTATACCATATTCTCAAGGTCAATTTTATTTTGTTTATGATTTTTACGAACCGCCTTTTTATTGAAATATGAATGTGCACATGCATGTACATATGTACATATATTTGCATACATACATATGTATGTAGTATGTGTGTGTAGTTGTGCATACGTTTTAGTGATTCATCTATGGATTATATTCACATTTGTATAGACCTATCTGATTGTAAGTTTCATTATTAGTTATAAATGCATTTACATGCATACATATGCTATATATACATATATGTATATCAATAATTACTTGCGTTTCTACGTCACACCTCCCTTCATTTTAATGGGTACATTACTTTTCTTCAAGAACCGGGCTTATATACTTGGAGCTATCGAAGAAGGTTCAGTATAATCTCATTTTAAAGAATGCGCCATTTTAAAGAAAACATGTTTAATCATAACAGAGTAAGATTGCGCACTTTCAACTGCAGAACATCCATGGATAACGCGCTTAAAATAACGCTTAAAATAGTTTTATGGGGCTAATTATATATTTTTTATCTGTTCAAAAACAATGCGGTATAGTTAGAAATCCTCTAAAACCATTTTAATCATTATTTGACATAAAAAATTTTAAGCTTAAGATTTTACGATGGTTAACAAGTCTTGTGAATCCCCTAATTATGAATTTTCACAGAGGTAACAGATAGTTGGTTGTAGTTTCAAGTGCTGTAAACATTTATTTAAGCTTTTGAAGTTTACCACATACAACAATACAACGGTATACAACAGTTTGTGAACTAACTAAATATAAAATTTCGATCTTCATTTTATTTGTGCTGATTTCGAAAAAGTATTTGAGAATTGCGGAAAAAATTTTATTCTAAGTAAAATTTGAGGATATTTAAATAGAAACTTATTTAAAGAAAAACATCTCCCGATTACGTCTGCAAGACTCCTGCATTACTTTTTCAAAAGAGCTTTTTGTAGTTAACTACAAGGTATATATTTTATAGAAATCCCGCAAAAAAGCTGACTACAAGTGGCTTATTTTTTAAACAATTGATAATTTTTTCTCCTGGTAATTATAACCAAGCTTGATATTAAAAAATACTCGAATACTCCGGCATAAAATGTGGCACAGGTCGCAGAGCTCTTATCTCGGTTGTTTAAGCTGCAAACCCATTGAGTTTAAAGCTGAAATCCTGATTTCTTTAGTTTAAAATGAATTTGATGCATCGACCTCTATTTCAGTGAATTTTATATGTACTGGAAACGTTAACGAAGGCAACAATAGGATTGTGGAATATAAAGGGATTTCGATTAAGGCTTCACTAATATTTTAATAGTTACCCAATTCACTAACATAGTATGTTAAAGTAGTATACACTTCTTTTTCTACTCACCGACATTTGCAAAATTCATTTCCTTTAAATCTTAATTTATTTTTAAAAAAGTATCTTAAGTTCACAAAACTTTTAATATCTATTGCTTTCTAAAAGTTTTCGTTTTAAACTGACTTCTTATGTAAAAACAACAACTAGTACATGTCATTCTTTTCAACATTTTCTCTAACATTTTTGGCAAACATCTTACATATTCATATATCAAAATTATTCTTCATCTTCATACTATTTTCAGCTATCATTAATTCCAATACTCATTCGGCTAAATTTCAAAACCCACTATCGGCAAAACATAAACCATTAATCACAACAGCACAAGTATCACCAACAAAAGTTCAACAGCAACAAGAGTCGACAATGACAAATTCATCAGGCTCATTGGAATCACCAAATTCATTGAATAGTAATCGCTTTTATTCGGCTTGGCAGGATTTAATTGAAAATGTACGAAATTTCGATTATAATCGCATAAAAAATTTAAAGGAACACTTTCATGTCGAATTCGTAACCAAGGAAAAATTTACGGGTATGTGTACAATTGGCAAAAGTTAAAACCCAGAAATTGTGAAAAAGTACCGCTGAGTTCTCTTGTATTTTTTATTTTATGTTTTGAATTGCTGATATTTGTTTTGCGCACGAAAGCATATGAAAATGTTTGCAATTTCATTTTATTTACTTTAATTTACAAGATTAATTTAAACAAGTGCGCTCGGGTATAAAAAGTTTGTTAGAAAGAGCTTCGTCTTGGGCAGAAATAGCTTTCACGTTCACTCGTCGATTAGTGACCATTTCCTCTTGCGGAGGAAAAATTAAATAATAGAGAAAAGTTTATACTTTATTGCTTTGGTTTATGAAAGGAAGGAGCCTTTACCTTTTTTTTGCGCCCATGCATATAAAATGTACTTGAAAAGCTTCTGTCGCGGAATACGTTTTAGCCGTGGAATGCGAAAATACGTTTCTTCGCATTTTGCTGCAGTGTCGCAAAGAAGTGCTTAAATTTTGTATAAAAACATGCTATAAGGTTCTTTTTGTATCCATTTCTGATAATGTTTCCGTACGCATAAGGGGGAAAGCTTTTGACTGCCATTCACCTGGGAGTGGCCGGAAGTGATTCTTGTGCGTACGGTTCAAATCACAGCTCACAACGTCCGTATCCTCTGAGTAGTGACCAAGCACCCGTTTGGGAGCGAGCTAAAGTGAGAAGGCGTAAAACTTTGCGTTTCTGGGCGGGAAAATATCATTGTTGCCTATAAGCAGCATCGGTCCTCAACAAGTTAATAAAGAAAACAATGAAAATCGGGATTTAATCGGCACAAATATGAAAATTCGGGACACTTATACGTCCCGAATTGTAAAAATATTCAGCGGGACAATTTTCTGAAAATTGGTACTGTCCCGCCTAAATCGATACGAATGGTCACGGTATTAATACATTAAAGAAGTACACAGATCTCTTGAAAACTGAGAGATTATATTGCGTTCAAACAGAAAGATGGACATGAAACTACTAAGATCGGCGTTGTGATCATTTTGGTATACATTTTCTTGGGTATATCTCTTCTTCTTCTGGTTCTTACAAACGTCGGACCAATGTTATAATACCTTTTCATAGTCATGAGAGGTATAATTGGTTAGCACTATCCTAAAATCAAAAAATTAGAGTGTGTTTTTTTTTTGTCGAAGCCACGCACAGAGCAACGCGTGCAGAAAATAGCACTCAGGCTACATTCCGCCCACTGTACTGTTTTCATGTCCCCTTTATTCTGTTTTAAATCTGCTCGATTTACGCATAAACCTAATCAGATTTTTGGGTGTCAAAGAGCGCAGGTCCCTCAACACAACGCGCCCAAATGCTTCATAAGTAATTTTTGCAAAAGCGGGGTAGAAACACAAAAAGTCTCATCCCCTTCAAAGCAAGTTGGGCAAATGGATTTATTATGTACGCCTATCCAGTCAGGCGTTTGTTCCACGTGAAGTGACCAGTCAGCAGCAGTCCAAAAACTTGTATGCAGTCCAACAAGTTGTCTGCAGTCCCCTCCGCTAAATTAGAGCAAAAAAATACTAGATAGACCTTCTGAGATTGAAGGCAACATGAGTTTTGCCCACCTGCAGCTCCTTGATGCCTCCCAGTCATTGCTGAGCGAAGTATTCACCCAGTTACTGATGGCCGAAGGCGTGAGTTCTGTAACTGGTTGCGGACCGAAGAATGCCTGGTCTTAGCTAACTCTGGCCAAATGTCACATTACCCGGTATTCTCGAGTACCTCTGGGTGCCAGACAAAACTCCTTATGTCTACCAACAAAGTTTAGTCGAGACTTGTTTTTGGGAGTGGTTAGAGAGAGGGCTGGCCAATGCCTTAAATGTCATTGCAGACACGTAAACTCCTTCCCCTCCGCCTATATTTCACTACGTAGTCCACGGCTTTAGGGATTACAAATACCTCAGCCTAGAAGAACGCCGCATATTCCCAAGAGGAAGGTGAAGCTTATGCCCATTACTTTCGTTAAAGACCCCAGCTCCTGATCCAGAATCAGTAAACAGCAGACAATGTGGAGCCATCAGTAAAGATTAGATAATGTGTGAGACCGGGCGCAGTGCTGGAAATGAACCAGAATTCAGCTGCAGGAAACTGAAGATTTTAGAATCTCTGCAACAAAGTTAATGGTGGATAGTACGCCACTGTGACATTGAAAAGACACAAGTGCTCAGAACTCTGCCGCCAGCAATTCCCGCCTCGCCCACTCACAATTATACCAACATCCGTTTATTTTTAATCTGCAGGTGGCCTTTAAGGCTTGGCCACGTATGAAGACATAAAGTGACGGTAACTGCAGCAAAGCGTCAAGAGCAGCGCCAGATATTGTATAGAAAGCTCTCTGTTATTGGTTATGAGTCTGATCTTAGAGGTATAAATAAGGCAATCCTTTGGTGACAGACTACACATTTTGCCAAAGATCGGTTTACATGCAAAAATGCCACCAATGCTCCACGTGAGATTTCCACGGTAGTTTGTATCCAAAATTACTCCTAAATACTTCACTTCGGAAGAAGTCTGAATTGCGACTTTTTTGAATGTGAGAGGAGTAAGATCATCCGACCGTCTCCTACTAGTGAAGAGCACACCACTAGTATTGGTTGGGTTAGCAATGAACCCAATGCCATTACACTAAGTGTTAATCATAATCAGTTTTGTCTGCGCTTTCAAACAGGCGGCAGAGATGGCCCGTGACAAGACAGGCCACATCGTCCGCAACAGCCTTAGAGATGCATACTGCCACACCGCTGGACCTGGGTTCCATCCCTGGCCCGAGTTTGATAGCTAAATTTTTTTCAGCACAAAAACAGGGTCTCTCTTGCATTGAGCCACTTTTTTCTCTGAATTTTTGAGTGATGGATAATTTTTTGGCGTTATCGAATGCCTGCTTGTAAAAATGAGTTATAACTGCTAAAAATGTGTGTCTTTTCGAACGCAATGGTACATATGTCTGTGTACCTATTTGACCTCCCGATCCTCTCTAAGCACAAGACCGCGGTCGAAAGCAATGTAGTTCATGGAGAAGTGTGTGTGTGTGTGTACTCCTTTACTCCTGATCCCTTTATTGCGAATGTGGATGGGGAATATGGAAATGACGTTACGGAGTAAGGCAAACTGTATGCACGGTCTCTCTCATACGCCCAGGGGAGAAAGCTTCATTGTAGTTTCACACTTAATGGATAGTGCGCTATTCCAAAGTCTTAAAAAAAAAAAATGTGTACACAAATTTGTATGATGGAATTTTTATTTAAAAGCATTTGTAAGGAATGATTTATATTTGTAATCAAAGCGTTATATATATTATAAAAGTAAGGAATGTTCATTTCGTTTTTTAGTAAAACATATTTTCATATATGTGTCTCTATAGTACTTATTAGCTTTGTTTAGAAAAATATTTAGATCTGAATTCCCTATTAATGCATCAATCGCATCATCATGTCAAAAGGTTATTTTTAAGGTAAGGGACAAAAATTTCTATCCAAATACACTTAGCCCTGCACTAAGATAAAAGTCGAGTCCAAATACTAGTACACATAAAGTATATTTATTGAAAAGGAATGCTTTCAACTATTTATTTTTGTTTTTGGAAGTTTGATTTTTTGAAAACACCCGTGCAGTAGAAAATGCATCAACGAAACTTCACCAACTCCATTAAGCTTTTTGTACACACATAGCTTTGGAATGGCACGTGTCGTAAGTATGAATATGTGCATATGTACATTAGGGTGGTCCTTAAATGTAGGAAGGAAATTTTGCATCAGATTTTCTAAGCCTCAACCCCTACTTCTACTATAGTCGAAGATATCACATATAAATTTTGGTCCCCATTGGGGACGGTTAAGGCGTCTCGCACGGGGGGCAAAGTTCAGATTCCTCTATGGAGACTCAAAAAATTTAAATAAACTTGGTTTTTCCATACCCAAAATCGATACTACCAGAGTCGAAGATATCACATATAAATTTTAGTCAAGATTGAAGTCGGTTAAGTCGTGTCGCACAGGGGTCAAAGTTCAGACTACCCTATGAAGACGTCTTAACCGACTCCAATCGCGACCAAAATTTATATGTGATATCTTCGACTAAGGTAGTATCGATTTTGAGTATTAGCTTTAAAAAAATTTTAATTTTAATTTTGTCAGTCTCTATAGAGGAATCTATACCTTTTCCCCTTTGCGACACGCCTTAACCATCTCCAATCGGGACGAAAATTTATATGTGATATCTGCGACCGTGGTAATACCGATTGAGGTGATGAGACTGAAAAAAATCGTTCATTGGATTTTTTAAAGACCACCCTAATGTACATACTTCATATGTGTTTATTTGTGAATGCATGCTGAGGCGGCCGGCCGGCCGGTCAGCCACAGGCGCCCCAAATGCTCTGACTGCAACAATTCTTTCAGGAATTTTGTTGCGGTTGTGGTTTTTGTTATTCACTGCTGAAGGTAGTGGCAATTGCAATAGATCAAAGCATACGTTAACTGCAGACAACATAAAAGCAATGTCCAATGTTGGAAGATCTGCCGTGGCATTGCAATGTGAACCAACAAAGTGAAATGGTAATGGACACATCCAGTGCAGCTGTGGCTGTCTATTGCTCTATATTGAATTTTAAATTAGCGTTTTTATAAACAATTGCAAGGGAAAGCTTAAATGTGAAAGTTAAACCACATAAACTGAATCACTTGGGTGGTACACATACATAGGTACATGATTGATTTACAATTAAAAGTGATGTGGTGGTATAAATTGGCACAGTTCTACATTATTCTTCTGAATCTGAAACTACAAAACTTTCAAGTATTTATCATTAATAGATTGTCCTTATTACACTGTGCGGCAGCCAAAGTAATAGGGAAGAACTCTAGAGTATTGGACCACCTGCCCTTTATCCCCTTACCCCCACAATTTTTTAGTCTCTAGTTGATCTACATTAATTTAAAAATCTCGTATACAACTATCATTAACTACTATTCACCATTAATCGTGTCTTTCTACCCAATATTTCTCACCCGCGTTGGTCATTTTGACTCTTGTTTGGGTTAAATCTAGTATGTAGTAGTTGAAATTTTCAATATTTGCCTTAGGCCTAGTACCGTCCTGATATCATTTTGTCTTCGTATTTGTCTTTATCTTCGTAATTTGTCTTCATTCTCGTTCTGAACCGTAAACGACTACAATCTTTCCATGAGAGTTCTAAAAACCGAAAAGTAAGCCAATCGATTATCGATAATTATTTTCATACCTGGAGCCTTCTGAGGCTAACCACAATGGACTAGGTTACACATGTTTCAGTCTTTGCCTTATTTTAAGCATAATAAGGCTCTGTTTTTTGCAAATATTTCGCCAAATGTCAAATTTACACTCAGTATTCCAATTTCCACTTAAGTCAATTTGTGTGTGTGTTTTTTGTAGTTTGAGCTGATTGCAATGCCAGTCACTTCATTGTCGCCTGCATACATTAACCTAATTCTAAAATAATTTCAAAATATCCAAGAAATTGTGCACATATAAAAGTCACACTTTAAAATGTTAATTTGAAGAAAAAACTTGTCAAAGACAGCGCGAACCATTTTAATTTAATTTTAAATTTTTTTTTTTTTTTTGATAGTCCCGTTTTGTTCAGAGCGTTTGGTGTGAAATGTGTGATATACGATCATGCGTGGCGCATACTGATATACTTATATATATGACATATCGTTGATGAAATGTAGAAAGGCTCTAACTAACGAAAATTTATTTTTTTCAGGAGAGAGAAAATTATTGATGGAATTTATGTTGAATATCAATACCTAACATAAGTTAAACTATTTTAATATTTTTATCAATTTGTAGAATTTCTGTCACTTAGGGCCTTTGTGAATGCGAAGTTATGAAAAAAATGTTTCAGTTAGGGCTTTTTGGATTCGTGTAAAATCCAATATATTTTGTTTCCATATCAAAGGAAGTTAATAGTTACTTTGAGTTATGAGCAAGAAAAAAAAGAGATACGTAATATATAATATTTATATAACGGTCAGATGTCTGTCGCTTCCTTAGAATAAAATTAATGCGACCGCGAACGTATTGCTTCTTCTGGTCCCACGATATCTGCGCCATGAGTTTAAAGTTTATTTTTAAGCATTTTCATCAAATAAAAGGCAATTACAGTCATTTTTTTAGACAAAAGTACGACTAACATGATTCCCCTAACAATCTAGGTGGCCTTTGATAGAAAGCATTCCCGTCCTTTGTCTTAGGTATGCCAGTCTATTTACGGTGACCATATTAAACAACGTAAAATAAAGGACTTTTATTCAAAATGATTTGGGAATACGTACATAAAACTTGCATGATACCTTAAGCATATCTTAATTTAGATCAAATATTTACCAGTTAATTATAGTATTTAATTGTACAAGCTCCCCTTCCCGAAAGGCTGTAACCGGATTTTTACAGATTCCGTATAGTAAAATCAAATCCTCATCAAGGACTTTGCCATCCTTTGCTGCCAAAATGCGCTTTTCATAATTCATACTCAGCGTGCAAAATGATCCTGGGCCCAACTTTCCCTGTGCTTTTGTGAACAATGAATTTTACTCAAAGTATATTAATTTTTCTAGGAAAATGCCTAAGTATCAAATAGTTATTTTTTTTTTCAATTATATAAATTTCCCCTATCAGTATTAGCAATGATTCGTAATTTATAGATTGTAAAAAGATTACGATTAAATAAAAATCCTGAAGTGGAGTGTGAAACAAACTGGCGAAGGTTTTTATTATATTTTATACATTTTTATTTATTTCTATTCTCAAAGCTCATTTAAAGAACGGTTTAAGAAAACTATAAAGTACAGGGGCTAAAAATAACGGACTGACCTTTAAAATAAAGAACGGATGGTCACCGTAAGTATACTCCCTACCCTTCGTACTATTTTTTGGTATTTGTGGCTCCGTTTTAATTATTTATTGGTATTTGTATTTGATATTTTAACACGAGATGACGAACACACACTATAATTCAATATAGTCAAGAATTTTAGCTGGTCTCGGAATTATTTACAAATGCAAAATCTCCTAAACTTATACGACTTTCCTTGAAGTTTCATTTGCATTATTTAATTTTTTTTTTTGCAGCAAAACTACTTCAGCTAGGGCTTTTTGCTTTCACAAATTTTCATTCCTTCAGTTGGGGCTTTTTAAAAAGTGGCATAAGTTCGCAAGTTTTGAGTTGCGGTTCTAAATTTTTTATGGAAGCTGGGTTTAGATGGCTTTAGTATAAGCTTCTTAGGAATGCAAGAAACAAAATTTCGAAAAAATTGCCAGTTAGGGCCTTTTGTACATTTCATTAACGATATGTACATATACATACATACATACATATCTACTTATAAGTAAATCGTTTTTTATTCGGTGCTATCGAATTAAAATTCAAGTCACGTTTTCACTTCGGTCTACTGTCGTAAAAAAGAGTTTAAAACAAAGATCTCAAACCTCGAAAAAGGGGCAGTCACCAAAAATATATGTAAATTGTAATATATGTTAAAAGATTTTTGATTGTTTCAAACTTTCTTTCTCAAGAACTACAATTCTTTGCCAATTAAGTTTACAGACTTTTATTTATCGTTATCACGCTACCTAATTAATAATAAATTCTTTTGACATCTGTGTACTCTCGACAAGACTACTATTTTCATAGCCTTTTCAACAAATGGAAAGCACTTCTTCAATCATTGAACACAGTGTCAACGTTCAACCACAAATTCTATTTAAAAGAAACCCACATTCTACATTCCTCTGTCTGACTTTATTGCATGATACATTCTTTCCCTCTAGGCTGTTGGGTATTTCATATTTAAATGTCCACAGGCTGAATAGTTCCGGCATATATTTACTATTAGGCCACCATGGTCTTTTATGATTTCTCCAATTAGCTAAATTTGTTGCCATAGCGAGTGGCATACATATACATAGCTTTTCGTTAGGTGTGCGAATATTTTCGCACTAATTTGTGCATTTAACGCGTTCAATTATTTATATATTGACAGCTGTATAGTAGCATAGAAATCCTGCACAAACATTCATTCAAACAACCACATGAGTATATGTGTGTACATACATATTTTAATTGATAGTGATTGAGCAACAATTAAATGCGTCGTAGAGATATTAAGAAATTTATAACACTTGGTAAATGAAACCCGATAAATTCCGTTTAAGTTAATTTGTGAATCCTCGTATCCGCGATGCTTTGTGGGGCCTTTTGACCTTTTTCGCTATAGAAATCGTAAATTTTGAACTAATAAAATTATTTTAAAAATTTGAATTGCATCTGAACATTAAAATAAAATTAAACACAGGGTGTTACAAAAACTGGGGACTTTAAAAATCATTGTCAAAATTTTGACAATTTTTAAATTACAAAAACCAACATTTTTCAGTAATTACTGGAGCCTGATTAATAAAAATCTGTATCTCATTAATTGCTTTATCAATATCTACTAGTGTGTTCGATTATATGCCTTTTGCGAAACCCGGTTTTCGAGTTAATCGAAAAATAACAATTTGACAAACGGAATTTATCGGGTTTCCATTTTCAAAATTTAGAAAAACTGGATACACCGATTTGATTTAAATTTTTTTTTGCAGTAACACTGTTAGTCAGAAATAATGACCAAAACTACCTCATGCCATATGCCTTGCTCATGACTACTAAAAATTTGGAAATCAATAAGGCAGAACAAGTTTGAAGGATGTAATTTGGATTAAAAGTGAAATAGAAAAATCATCGTAATTCATTTAAACTTAGTTTGCATGTCCAAAAGTTTTTTTTTTTTAATAGGTCTACAACAAAACATAAATTCCGATGAAATGCGTAGAGCGATTGAACGCGTCAAGAACAATAGAAAAAAACGATTACACCTTTGACTGTTTTGACGTATGTCAAAGAGAAAGCATCGAAGGAGTTCTATGGAACCTTTCAATAGGTCGATTTTTTAGCGTTAGGCATATTATGTTCAGCTGGACTTTTACCAAAGATGGTAAATCTGACCGGTTTTTCTACACAAATACTTACTTTTATGTGCGCTGTTAGAAAAAACTTTTTCTAATTTAGATGTTGCCTGAACCAGGGATCGAACACAGGTTCTGAGCAGTGGTAGTATGCAACTCTAATCGCTTAGGTACGACGGCCAACATACGTAATACATAATCATAAAAAAGAAAGTAAACTTGAATCCATTTATAATATAAAGTAAACACCTAACATCAGTTTTTGAGCCAAATTTAACATTTCCAACTAAAAGTTCAACGCGATTATGTGGCGATAAATAATGCTGGGAAGTATCCGTAATGTCCTTATTTTTAAAGATGGCCAGCAAATTACTAAAAATTGTAGAATCAAAGAAATATTTAGATTTACAGGATGTCGTAAAAGTCGTACATCTTAAAGTCGTATATTTTTAACGTATGTAAAATAACTGTTAAAATATTCGCAGGGAGCGAATTATACATTTTCCATCAGTTGAAAAATATTTTAATCTGGTTTAAAATCCCCTGAAAATACGTTAATCGGTATTTTAGAAAAAAAAAAGTTGCGAGTCTCAAAATATATCGCTCGCTTAGAATGAAAAGTTGAGCAAGGAAAGCTCATTGTTTCCAAAAAATTTTTAACTACCTATTTCATTTCTACTGGTTTCTACTAATTGCAATGTAAACATACTAAGTAAAACTTGTTACTAATGTTGCCTTGAATCAGCAAAATGTTTTATGCAAAGTTTTTTCCTCTCCTGTAAAATTAAACAAAAAATAGACCTAGCAGCTTTTCCTTCTAAGCTAGTGATATGTAAATCAATCTAATGTACTTGCATATTAAAGATTATTTTGAAAGTGAATGTATATTATTGTAAAATAATATTTAGTGTGTGTAAACTTTACTACAGTGTCCTTATTTTTTCAGGTGGCCAACTAAAAACCAAAAACGGGCAAAAATATGTCTTCAACGGTCCTCCCTCCGGCATTTATGTGACCAGAACATGTGTATTCTTCACAGCGATACTAGCGCTGGTGGCGCTCCTCTTCACCATACTCATAACATATTTCCTGACAGCGAACTCAGTGGCGACGCCAAGGTGTGTATCAATTACAAAAATCAGTCCTCAGACAAATAAATAGATAAATATTGCTAGTTACATTAAGGGTGTTTAATATCAGTTACCAAATCAATCCATTCGACCCACTTACCATTTGTTTAAGTACAGAAAGATGTTTCGCTTCATTATGAAACATCTTCTTAGCACGGACCACTGGTCGGTCGGTAGACGGTGGCAACAATAACTGTAGCTACACCCATTTATTGACATCATGCACGACATGCAAACTGAAATGGAAAGTGTGAGAAATGTAAATTTACATCATCAACTGGTTTTGTAATTTTCTAAATCTCATCAAAAAGGATATTCAAGGTGTGTTCAGCATTAAAACTGAAACGTTTTAGTGCGATTTTTTTTTTCTTTTTCTATTAGCGCCAATCAATTTAATTAAGTTGTAACCTCGATTAGACAATTTGCGGTATTCGAGTTTAATAACCTCTTTGAATTAAATACCTTCTGCTTTACGGTTAGTTGTTGGTAGTTTTGGCTTCTGTTTTATGTTCAGCTATTTATAGGATTTCGGTTTTTATTGTAGGGATAAAGGTTAGCACTGACACAGTTAATTTTTTTGTAGCGCCACTAATATGAAGGATAAAATCTTTCAAAAAAATGTGGCGAATTTGAGTTGACATCACACTTTGAAGTTTGGAGTATAGAGTTTAGAGCAAGCGTTATACCACAAGGAATACGCGCTGACATTCGTCTCGATGGTCAGCGAGATTCTACAATCCGGCAGTGTGGGCAGAAAGAAACGGTCTAGGGCTTAACCTCTCCTAAACCGAACTTGTTCTCTTCACCAAGCGATATAAGGTAAACAAATTTCGAACTCCGTCCCTTAATGGAGCAAATCTTATATTGCCAAAAGAGGCAAAGTTTTTGGGAGTTATTCTCCATTCTAAACTTTCCTGGAAAAGGAACATCGAAGAGCGGAGAAAAGGGCGCTTTATGCGCTCTACTCCTGGGAAGCTACGATTGGTAAAGGCTGAGGGGGTTTATACGGCGGTAGTTAGACCTATTGTCACCAATGTCGCGCTGGTATGGTGCGAATCGGTTGACACCAAATCCTATCTACTCAACCTCAAAATGTCCCAAGACCTATACGGAAACTGACTTCGATCAAAACTTTGGTATCCATATAAATATGATATCACATAAACGACTGGGGAAAACTCAGTGAGAGGGGAGACCAGTATGTTGCATATATGTACCAGGATTGTTGCGAATATTATTCCGAAACAAAAGTTCTTTCCGGATAATAAACAAACCGCTTATCCAAATTAAACAAGTTTNTTAAAAAGCTTTAAAACTGAAATGTCTAAACGAAGAAAGCCACATATTGAAAAATATTTCAATAAAAAATATTAATTAATTAGCATAAAACAAATCTTGTGTCAGGTATATGCATTTCTTTAGTATTATATTATAAAACAAGTTAGAGCAGCGCTGTCTTCGACTATGCCGACGGCTTCATACCTTTCATGAACATCTGAAAACTTTACTTTAACAAATTACTGCATTTGAAAAAATGTTTATATTCACAGCACACATAGATAGAG
>NW_016158737.1:19285-94029 GCF_001687245.7 Rhagoletis zephyria
TCGCTATTTCTGTTTAAAAGCTATTTCAGTCCTCTTTCATATGATACCATTTTTTNCAATCAGTTGTATGGAGGCTATAGGCTATAGCGACCCGATTTTCGCCATTTTCACTGAAAGTATTCTTTTGATAATGAGTGACAACAGTTCAAAATTTCATGTTTTCATGGAAAGGACTTTTATTTCGGAAAAATATTCGCAACAACCCTGATATGTACATATAAAAAAATATATTCATTTGTTCAAACAAGGTGGGTAGGCACAGTGGCCAATGGTGAAGTTCATTTACCACCTCTGTATGATTGTAAGCGATCCAGATTGTAAAACCGGCTCTACAATTTCTGCCTTAAGCAGTTGAGAGAGTGACCAGGGCAGCCACCAACAGTAGTTGGAATAATCTGCACGCCTGCATGGTACCGCGCTCGCTCTGGCCAAGGCTCGACGAACGAAGAACACATAGTTTATTAAGGCTCTCAAAACCAAGCTTTAGGCTTCTAACAGGAATACTAACGGGTCACTTAACGAACCGTACCACGATTTCTGTAGAAGATGAAGAGATAAGAAGGAGATATTATCCGTCCACCACTTCCTTTGTGAGTGCCCAGCACTCCGAGGAAAATGCACCGAATTTTTTTGGGGACCACCNAGTTGGAATAATCTGCACGCCTGCATGGTACCGCGCTCGCTCTGGCCAAGCCTCGACGAACGAAGAACACATACTTTATTAAGGCTCTCAAAACCAAGCTTTAGGCTTCTAACAGGAATACTAACGGGTCACTTAACGATTGGCCACATGGCCGCCAGTTTCGGAGCACCGTACAACGATTTCTGTAGAAGATGAAGAGATAAGAAGGAGATATTATCCGTCCAGCACTTCCTTTGTGAGTGCCCAGCACTCCAAGGAAAATGCACCGAATTTTTTGGGGACCACTTTTTCGAGAGCCTATTTATCTTAGGGAAAGCTCCACTCGAGGAACTGGTAGGATTCGCTGGAGAATCAAGATGGTTCAAAAGCATGTATAGATAGGCATGGGAAAACGCCCTGATCATCGCATTGGGCCATTGTGCGAACTCTCCTCACAGATGCCCGCTTAACCTAAGCTAGCTATATACATACATTAAGTTAATCTACATATATATGTACAAAAACTAAGCCATAAGTTATGAATCATACGGAGTTTAAAAGTTGCTCATACGCCACCGCATTTCAATTATTTGTGGCTTTCCTGCGCATGGTTTAACAAGATTGCATAGTGCGCTAACTTACGATTTAGTGGTGAAAAGTTTAAATAAATGGGTACTAAGTAATTGCTAATTTCTTTTTTTCTTTTCAGCTGCTTGAATGGTAACTCAAACAAAAATACGTCACCCCTGGCTCTGTCGTCCAATGTGAATACGCAACAGTATAACGCCACACCAGTTGCGACAGCTAGCATGCTTGGCATGAAGCCACTAACGTCTAGTCCCATAACAAAATATGGTACAATTTCTCCAATAGCGCCAGTCGGTGACATCAGCATACCACCAGAGCATGATATCCTTGGATCGGATAAGAGTAAAACAGTAGATCGGAAATTGCAGCTTCACGATGGTTGGAGGCCATTGCATTACAAGTGAGTACGCGTAATATTGTTTTTATAAAAATTAGTTAATAGATTTTTACATACATACATATGTAAACATATTTGACCGAAGAGATATTATAAAAAATTTCCTGTTGCACACATGAACCATAATGAATGAAATTACATTACTCGCAATAGCAAAACTATGTAGGTCAAAATTTGCATACATATATGTACATATCTGTGTGTAATTTTAAGTGTATATACATGTACATATGCATAAAAGAATGTACTAAAATACCCAAAGATATGCAATTTTTTGTGTTTTCGTACTGATATATTTGTTTTTTTTTTTTCAAACTTTCTTTACTATTCTTGTTCCAATTGCGCTTGGACAGTTTGAACTCTGTTAGCAAATAAAGTTGGCAAGGACATCGAATAATATGTACGTACATTTCGCATACGTGCTTGAAAAGTGTATCGATTCCAAATATATGGATCTAATAATCGGAGGAGTTGGATACACTTCAAGAGCTCACATTAGACCTCTTGTTTCTCTAAGCAAAAATCGCGGCCATAGGCTACACACTGGCATACCGAATCTTCTCTGCTTGATTGCTGTCAAACATCGCCGATAACAGCGATAGAATGTAGGAAAGTCCTTAACGATTTAGCTTCAAAGTATACTATCAACATTGTTTGGGTGCCAGGCCAAAGTAACTGTGCTGCGGGCGAGCTTACGAGGAAGGAGACCACCGCTTCTGACGTCAAATCTTCTCATGTGGCGGCCCTACCGCTATCTACCTGCAAGATGTGGCTCAAGACAAACTTCGTCGAGTAGGAAGATAAAATATGGTCGAAACTACCCACTTGTTGGACGACTCGTCAAATCTGGCCCAGCCTCGTCAAGAAAAGATCTGACGCACTCGTATGGTTAGAACGCCCTCCACTAAGGTTGGTGACCGGTATTATTACGGGCCACTGCTTAATGGGAAGGCATGCTAGCAGAATGAATTTTCCGCCCAATTACTTCTGCCGAAGTTGTGGCGACGTGGACGAAGTCGAGTTTGCACCACTAACTCCGTCACTTCCCTGCCCTTTTGTGGACGAGAAAAACGCTCATTTTACCACCACTTCTTTGTCTGTCTGGCCAACCTAAGTGATGTAGGAATTCATGAATTCTCGCGCTTTCTGAACCTAATCAACTGGTTCTACTTCTAGGTGAACGGACTGGTTCGAATTCAATCTCTCAATTGGTATTAAAACGGACCCACTGGGTACTGGGTACAATGGGTGAAGGCAGCCGCTTCATGCTAAATAACCAACTTATTACAGATTTAATTGCAATTAGAGAACTTGCCTGTGCCAAAATCTGTCCATACTTTGGCAAATGGTGCTGTCTCAGCTTAGACCGCGTATTAGTTATCTTCAGGGCATAGCACTCTACGCTTTTTGGTTCCTCGATCATGTCAAACTCTCAGAGCGTCTGCTGAAAAAAGGCAAAGTTTCCCCGAAATGTTTTCCAAGTACGCGAATTCTCCTGATAAAGCTAAACATCAAAGATCAGTCGAGTGGAGTCATGAACCAAAAAGACAAGATCACGCGGGCTGGAGACTAGCCCGTTAGAATCGGAAAAAAGTTGAATGATTTTGACATTAGCCGTTTGTTTACATTTCTTCGTTGTTTACAATTTGTTGGTGGCTTTTTACTGCAATTTTCTTAATTTTCGCTTGTGACAACGTGTGTACACAAAAGATAAAGAATAATTTAACACAACGGCATGATTTATAGAAGAATTTGCATAATAAAAATGATTATTCATGCGTTCAACAATTTCGCGGTTTTCTCCGTTCTCTTCGTTGTTTACTTCTTACAACAAAGATGGCGTCGAGATTTCGGCAGCTAGATAATAACTTTTTTCGTTCTTTCCTTCCCGCGTGATCTTGTGTCTTTCGTTCACGGAGTGGAGTGCGTTCGGAAAGATACATAGGTCATAGTCGCATTCGCGAATACAAAATTAGTTTTAGATTAGTGTGGCCGCAACACATAATAATCGTCATATTTTTTGAGGTTAGGGCAAATCGCATACTCTCGCAGAAATAGTATACTGCAATCCGAATCGTATTTTCGAACTTTCGAAATTCGTAACAATGGCATGCCTAAAAACGAACGAGTAAATTTGTACGAAAACAATTCTGTGTCGGAAGTGAGATAAAAGATGTAAATCGATGTGAGTTTGCAGGAAACTGGTTTAAACAGATAAATTCGCCTTTCGCATATACATATATACGTATATTGTTATCCCCTGCTTTATATGAACGAACAAAAAGAATATTTGTTGCCCCTTATCGAGAAACTTGGGTCTGGTTTAGTTATTTGTACAAAGTTTTCGGTTGTGTCTAAATGCATAATCCGAATCTAAAAACTTTAAAACACACGTGTAAACAAAGGATTAAACTTTAATTTAGTATAAATGCTTAAAATTTTCGAGCACTAGTTTACTGTGGATGGCGTAGCCGGAGTTATATGCCTTTGTATACCTTTGACATGCGGAAGCCCTTCATCTCCGGTAACACAGAAAGGTGAATTCTACTTAGTAAGGGGTATAATCCCTCAGCGTGGCTGAAGGCAGAAGCAAGCGCAACAGANTGCTTAAAATTTTCGAGCACTAGTTTACTGTGGATGGCGTAGCCGGAGTTGTATGCCTTTGTATACCTTTGACATGCGAAAGCCCTTCATCTCCGGTAACACAGAAAGGTGAATTCTACTTAGTAAGGGGTATAATCCCTCAGCGTGGCTGAAGGCAGAAGCAAGCGCAACAGGTGGTGGACCTAACACAGTGCATGTTTTCAATGGCTTGGAAGAAGCTGTTATTGCATTAACTGGGTTAAAAACCAGTTCCTCATGCATAGGAGAACCAGAAGCTGACGCTGATGCGTCCATGACTACANAAAGTGCATGTTTTCAATGGCTTGGAAGAAGCTGTTATTGCATTAGCTGGGTTAAAAACCAGTTCCTCATGCATAGGAGAACCAGAAGCTGACGCTGATGCGTCCATGACTACTATGCCCGATACCTCCGCATATCTTTGTGAATTTATTTCCATAGCGCGCTCTTACTCCGCTGCTATAATTTTAAATGCAATAGAATCCATCGTTTCCTTCAAAATATGTAAAATGATACAATTTTACTAAAAATAAGCACTTGAAGAGTGTTTTTCTTCATATAGCTGCCTTCGAAAAACAACTGTTAGCTGAAATGCTGCACATGTTTCCGCAAGGGTTGCAGCATATGGAATTTTCGTTTTTCGTAGCATAGCTACGAGTTACGAATTACGAAAANTAGCGCGCTCTTACTCCGCTGCTATAATTTTAAATGCAATAGAATCCATCGTTTCCTTCAAAATATGTAAAATGATACAATTTTACTAAAAATAAGCACTTGAAGAGTGTTTTTCTTCATATAGCTGCCTTCGAAAAACAACTGTTAGCTGGAATGCTGCACATGTATCCGCAAGGGTTGCAGCATATGGATTTTTCGTTTTTCGTAGCGTTTTCGGATTCTTCCTACTTATCATAAGTACACCTTCAGTTTTGTGAAATCTGACAACACATTTTGCCACATCTCTGCAGCAATAGTAAACAGTCTTATCATCCATATGAATCTTTTTACAAATCTTCTAGTAAAGCATAAAAAGAATCATGTACATAAATGAACTGGTAACACTATGAGCTTACATCATTTACGCTAATGCTGATGACAACTACAAGAATTATGACACAAGAATTAAGCAAGAGTACGCCGCTATTCATATTNTGAAGAGTGTTTTTCTTCATATAGCTGCCTTCGAAAAACAACTGTTAGCTGGAATGCTGCACATGTATCCGCAAGGGTTGCAGCATATGGATTTTTCGTTTTTCGTAGCGTTTTCGGATTCTTCCTACTTATCATAAGTACACCTTCAGTTTTGTGAAATCTGACAACACATTTTGCCACATCTCTGCAGCAATAGTAAACAGTCTTATCATCCATATGAATCTTTTTACAAATCTTCTAGTAAAGCATAAAAAGAATCATGTACATAAATAAATTGGTAACACTATGAGCTTGCATCATTTACGCTAATGCTGATGACAACTACAAGAATTATGACACGAGAATTAAGCAAGAGTACGCCGCTATTCATATTTACATAAGAATATGTATAGATATTAGGGATGTTAATTTTTTCGTTATCACCACCCCGGGATCCCAGAATTTATATATTCATTACTTTTCAACAACTTAAATCGAAAAAAATTTTTATATTTCTCCTACCATAAAACAAATAATATATAAATGCTTTTGAAACCTACTTTTTCATTTAAAGTGGCGTTTTTATTTTTTCTCTCTGACGTCGGGATTTATTTTAAAGTACTTTTCATTTTCAAAAGATATGATTAATTCCAAAAATTATTTAAAAATTCAATGCAGTGTAGAATAAAAATATGGGTACCAAATGAAAAAAGAAATTCCTTTAGAATTTAAAAAACTTACAATTTTTTGGATTCACAAGGACAATTAGGTAGTTTTTTAAGCTGATATAGTTAGAACCACGAAATTCGAGGCTTTTATCGAGTTTATATAAGTCCTTAACATATATTTTTTTTCAACAACCAATATTGCGAAATTTCAAGGATAAAATGGTAAAAGGTCATTTTCAATACTTACCAGTCCTTATGCACCAAAAAATTGAAACTTGCGGAAGCATCTGCAGCATTTCACT
Organism: Rhagoletis zephyria; assembly: GCF_001687245.7. Classification (NCBI taxonomy): domain Eukaryota; kingdom Metazoa; phylum Arthropoda; class Insecta; order Diptera; family Tephritidae; genus Rhagoletis; species Rhagoletis zephyria. The sequence goes on from NW_016158737.1 coordinate 25,613, forward strand.
AAATTTTCTAAATCATTTTTGAATTACTGACGCCACAGTGAAAAACTAGAAACGCCATTTTACTATATTTTTTCGCGAATATATTGATTTTTGGGTAAAAAAAATTACTATATTTATAAAAAAATATTAATTAATAAATAAAAAAAGGAATGTAGCCAATACTGGCCAAGAAAAGGAGTTTATATTATTGCCATCAGTGGAAATTACAAATCCCGAAATTCCAGGGATTAGATATTTGCCAAGAATCCCGGGATTTTCGGGAGCAAAAAAAGTCCGGGATCCCGGCATTCCGGGATTAACGTTCCCAATAGATATGTATGTACATTAGACTGCATCACCAAAAAAGTTGCGGTTTTTCCGTCAGGATTACAAAATTTATTATATCTGAAGGCGTCTACCAAAATATTTCGGAAAAATTTACGGATTTACGTGAGCTGGACCGATTTGAAAATACTTCAAAAATGCAGTTGTTTATGAATAAAAATAGTTTCTTAAAGATGTTTGTTGAAAAAAATTTTCCGAAATAATTTGGTGGGCGTCTTAGAATATAATAAATTTTATAATTGCAATGGAAAAACAGCCCCGATTTTTTTTTTTTTTTTTGTATGGGGAGTAATGCAGTCTTATGTACATATGTACATATGCTCAAATAATTTTCTTTAGAACAAATAAAACGCCCATATACATAAATGGGATGAATGCGGTAGCGCCAACCCGACAAGTAAACTCAACAGCCGTCACTCGAAATGCAACAACAAAACGCTGCGGATTACTTCACAGCAAGTAGATCTGGGCGTAAAGATAAAAAAAGAGAAATGTTGCCAACATGCGCAACAACACAGCCATACACAAAAAAAAAAGAGTTACAACATTAAATGTAAAACAAAGCGCAAGACAACAAACCAGCGCATAGTAGGTCTATTTGGTGGCATTTTTGTGAAATCGTAAATTTTCGAATCCCGCCGATTTTGTTTGTTTTTGCAATTTTTTGATTTTTCGCGTTTTTTAGGTACAATTTCAGAGTCAAAACGCACCTTTTTTTAGTTTGACACAGTAAACCAGTACCAACAAAGAAGTTTTTGTGGTTGTCGAAAATCATGTATTTTCTAATATTATTGATCCCTCAAAACATACAAATACAAAAAAATATACAAAAAAATATTGCACCTAAAATTGTTTTTTTTTTTCAAAGTTATTAACAACGCGCCGCCAGATTGGCAATTTCTCCCACTGTGCAGCGGCTGCATCAGAACAAACCGAGATATCAAACAGCTTGACATGAAGCGGCAGACAGTAGCAACATCGGCAGTTGCGGCTGCAGCGCGCAATCATTGTTGCAGTGTCGAAAGCGGTGAGAGTTGTACATATTCGACGACAAACACGCGTTGCATGCATTCAGACAATTGACACACAAACGAGCGTCATTAATTTTACAGATGCACGCGACGCCGCACGGCAGCCGGTGTGAGTTGAATTGCAGAACATTAAAGCGCCAGAATAGCAATGAAAATTAAATGGAAATACGAGAGTTACGTTTTGCTGCAGATCGCGATCGCAGATGGTTAGATCAGCGCGTCTAAAGCTGAAATTAGTCAAGAACGTAAACCTACCGGTACGTAAACCCGAGTCAGCTGACACGATCTGTCTTACCAAAGCGCCATGTAAATGAAAACTCAACACCGCAGAATTTTTCTGTAGTTGTAGCCCGTAGCGCAGAAAACTGCGGAATTTAGATTTTCGTGTCCGCTGATTTCTCCTTCTTTAGATGGTTGCCACTTCGTCAGTTTTACAGATGGTAAAAAAGATATAAGTTCCTATTCAAAATATGTTTAAAATATTTGAAATTTACTATTGAATAAGGTTTTTGTTGAAAACTAAGTAGTTTATATTTAGCTAAAATCTATTATAGCACGAAAAATTGTAGTTGAAAGGGTAAGTTTATGAAAAGGCATTGATGAGTGGCAACAGTGTAGTAAGCAACACTGAGGGCTCCAGTAATCGACAAAATTCTGCGTATACAGACTGCGTTTAAGTATACGTTCTGCGTTCTCGACTAATTTCAGCTTAAGTTGACTTCAGTCCGCTGTTTACTGACGCTAACGAGTGGTCAAATCATTTTTCCCCGCTAGTACGTGTTTTTCTCTACGCTTGGGGTCTACCGCCTGTGATCGTGCCGCCAAGATGCGCACGAGTCCACAAGAGTGATCAATGTTCAATGAAAGACTACGAAAAATAGAATGATAATATGTGGCACGAAAAAGAAGAATGTTGCATTTCCTGGTTTACATCAATTATTTCAAAGCGCAAGAAGAAAAACGATTGCCACTCAATTGTGTTGATTTTACGCGCGCTGATCGTTGATCAGGTTATGTTGATGTAGGTACATACACAGCAAACATATGTATGCAAGCACGGCAAATCGATGATGGTGATGCAGACATTTTTTTGTGCTGCGCAGCGTGCCTTTTTCACTCCGATCGGAGTGTTTCACTGCTTTTTTAAGCCGAACATTACGTTACTCCCGCTCTCTTGCAAAAACACTCCGATTTTGAGATTATCAGAATTAAAAATTTACTATGAAATTAAAATGAATGACCATATCCCTACTAAGTTTACATCCTAATATTTGGGATCATAATTATTTATGAGAAATATCTTTTTGTTTGTCTCGCGGGACGATAATTTTTAGATGGAAATTATTAACGTCTCATAATATATGTCAGTCTTGAATTAAACGTTCCGCGAGACGAAAAAAAATAAAAGTCCCAGATAGTTATTAGGAGAAGATGAAAATAATCTCCATCTTAAAATAATCGTCCCGCGAAACGAAAAAAACAAAAGTCTCAGATAATTATTAGGAGAAGATGAAAAGGTGTTTAGTCTAACGATTTTCGTCTCAGGAGACGAAAACAACTTGCCTATTGTTCGATAATAACACTATGCGACAGTCAAAATCGGGATGGGATGAAACCAACGGGAAATGTTATATCGGTCAAAAACAAGTTATACGTGTCCCGGCGTTTCGCTGGGTCACGTCTAGGAATCGAGATATATATATAACTATCATATAGGGGAAATTGTCACCTTTGGTGGTCTTTTTTTGACATAACTCGAGAACCACTAGTCCGATTTTGCTCAAACAAATTTAAAAAAATTAAAAATTACAATTCCTTTAATCTGTTTATATAACGTTTTTCTATATAATCAAGCGAAACGCCGGGACACGTATAACTTCTTTTTTACCGATATAACTTTCCCCGGTAGTTTGAACCCTTCCCGATCACTGACTCCTACCATTTGTCTGACAGTGTAATTATACAGCAATATTTATTTTTATTTCTTATATATAATCGTTATAGTCTCTGGTTTATACGTAATTGCAAAAAAAATAATAAAAATTTTAAAATACCTAACTCACTGTTTATAAAACGTTGAAAAATCCTTATTCAATGTTGCCTGATTATGAAAAGGCAATGATATGATCATCGAAAAATAAAATAAACTTTCTTCTATATAAAATTAATTTCGCTCATATATTATTAATATTAAAAATGAACGCGAATCTTTAGCCACTGCACATTATTATAGTAAAATTTAATGGGCTATGAAGGTGCATACTTTAAAAAGTTTAAAGTTTTTATAAAAATTCATTGAACATTCCTTAATTTTGTATAAAGAATGAAACTTTGATTTTTATAGTTCTTATAGCACAAACCGTAATTCCGTAAAAAAAAAAATTACAAACACACATTTTAGACTGCAATAAATGTTTAGTATTTAAAAAGGGCAGATATACGCAGATATATGCACATAGTATGTGTATGTGTATGTGTATAACAAAAATGAGTTTGACTAACATTTTTACTTTGACACTACGGAAACCCCAAAAACACTCCACTTTTTAGCTCCTTTCACTCCGCTCGAAAATTATAAAACGGCAACGCTGATGCTGCACTGCAAAAGCAATCAACAGTGAGCGACAAAAATAAAAACACAACCGCGTGTCGATCAATTTTTAGCGCACGCAACACTTGTGCGCGGCACGCTGCTGGCCACTGCATTCTCTCCACAAATTGCTCATTGGTTATTGTATATGTAATTACGCATCCAAGCGCATACAAGCGCCAACATTTTGCCATTCAAAGCTGACAGATGTCAGCCGCGCGCCAATGCGGTAATCAGACACTTTACTGACTGCGCTTGATTGCCTGTTGCTCAGCGCGCAATGATTGTTGATTTAATTAGATGAAAGCGTAAATGGAATAAAGAAGCTGCGCCCCAGCGACCGGTTATATGTAAGTAGAAGCGGACCTGCACTTCTTTACGCAAACGTGAAGTGAACACATAGATACATATAAATGCATATATGTATATAATAGATATTTAATTCAAGTAATTTGTGCATTAGACGCACACATTACTCCACCTTTAAAATGACTTATTACCTACAATTTCTTTAACTTTGCATTTACATGTTACGGCGGTGCATCAGTGCTAATTAAACGCTAACTGAATGCTCATAACGGATTGTTGATTATTGTTACTGCAATTGACATTTAATTGCCTATGGTGCCGCTTGTCGGTGCCGATGCCATTTGCTATGTATTTATGACGTCTTCAAGTGTTGCTGGCTGCTTGCATTGGGCGATGATCACATGCCCCGCCGTGGGTGTTCAAATGAAACTGCCAATAGAAATCGTTTATTTGTACGTTTTTATAGCTGCATGGTATATGTATGTATTAGGGATGCCAATCCCGGGATCCCAACAAATATAAAATATCGAATTAATAGTAAGAACTTGTTTATGGATTTCAAGTATGCCATTTTGACGACAATCAACAAAAAGCTTGAAACTGTGCTTTTAAAATTGCAGCTTGAGCTTTTTTTGTAGAAGATTTAAATGAATGTAGTCATAACGCCGCTAATGTAAACGAAACAAAAAAATTTTGGGAAAAATTACATAATTTTTAAACCAATCTACCCAAACTTCCTCAATTCGAAAAACTTACAATTTATCCGACGTGCTGGTAGGTAAACGAAGTTCAAATATTTTGTAATAAAAGTGTTGAGGCCGAGGCAATGTTTTCCATCAGAATGTATGTAATAAGTTCAGGTCAAGATTAGAAGACTCCTCTTTAAATACTTTGGTGCTCTTACGTACACATTTTAAGTGCAATAATAATAACACCGGCACAAAAAAGGGGTTCTGAATCTGAGGTCCATATGACTCGTTCACCCTGAAAATTTCGCCATTTGCCTTTTTTTTAAGGAGTAGAACAAACATGTTTAGAGAATTAGTTTTGTAAATTTTTATTTTAAGTTGTTTTTTATTAATCATTACTTTCAAAAGCACCTGGTATACAATTTAAAAAATGTATCCATTTATAATTTTCGTGTATTAATAAATATGCGATTTTTACAATCTATTTATTTTTACTCATATTCATAAAAGTTAGATTTCAATATGATTCCAAGATTAGGTACCTAAAAAATATCCCGAAATCCCGGGATCACAATTTTCCGCATATTTTGGCATCCCTAATATGTATGTATTTGAATGCATGGGTATGCAAAAATAAAATTGCTCATTTATGAGCTGTCATTGACTATATTGATTTACGAGTTAAACGCTGGAGTAGGTGTCATGTTTGCAATAAAATCGTTTTTTTTTTTTTTTGTGCCGAAATTAATAAACTTTTGTTTCATATTATTTTTAATGTTTCTGTGCAACGCCGCTTTTATGATGCTTGTTATAAAAATTAAAACAACATAAAATATTTAAAATCATCCATGCAATGGAATCATAAAAATGGGATTTATATGGCGCTGGTTAGGTAAAATGCTAAGCGTTTATAAAAAAAATATAAACAATAAATAAACAAAAGAAAATTAGACAAATCTAGTCAAAATTATTTGATTACTTTTAAATAATATGATTTTTAAGTTAAAAGCTCAGTTAGTCGACTTAATTTAAGTCACTCAACTCAACTTAACTTATAATTTTGGCCTACCTGTTGTATGAGAAACTGTGTTGGCGGTTAGTTAAAACTTAACTTGCCGTAAGCAAATTAAGAACCTGCAAACCAATTTTTTCTTCATGCATTTTTTTTGATATGGCATTTTTGTTAGGCAGCAAACTGTCAAAGATCTGAAAAATACAAATACAAAAACAAACTATTTTCGCTTCTGGCTTAAGTTGACGTGTTGAGTAGTCATTGATGATTTCTTACGGTAAGTTAAATTAAGTTAAGTCTAGACTAACTGAGCTTTAAGGCGTGCGAGTAAACGTGTTAGATCACTCCGCATGGTGTTACGGGCCGTATACGTTACATACGCAACTACAGCATGAGTATTTATTTTTAGAATCCGACCGATTCCAATTTTTTTTCACGTACCAATGCCCGTGACGATTATTCGGCTTACGGGGAAAGAATCGGCCGATGCCAAAGCCGATTCCATAAAAAATTACAAATAAATGTATTAATTCATAAAATCAGTTAATTTAACGAGTTAACAGAACAAAATAAAACAATTAATTGAATTAATTGGTTAAAAATATATGTACATACATACATCACATTTATATACATTACATAAAACACTTTTCTATATAGTGCTAAGCAAGAAATATTTAGGAACATAAAATTTCATTTCGTTTTGTACTAAAATACACTCTTTTGCACGCAATGCATAAGAACTTATATGCCAGGTATGTACATACATATAGCGGTCCACAAAATAGAAGAATTGCGATATTTTGACTGGTTTTGGCTCTGGCATTTGTCTTAGTTTATTTAGTGTTTATTATTATTTTTTTTTATAAAAGCTTAAAGTTATAAATTTACATTCCAAACTTTGTACAAAAATTAGAAAGATTCTGCTGGCATTCACAAAAATTTCAAACTTTTTTATCAGAATTTTGGTATGCAGTTTTGTAGTAGTATAATGAAGTGCAAGCTTCAAGCTTCTATAAAATCCCGTTAAATTTTGACAATTTTTTTTTACTGGTATATATAAAAGAAAAGTGTCGANGCAAGCTTCAAGCTTCTATAAAATCCCGTTAAATTTTGACAATTTTTTTTACTGGTATATATAAAAGAAAAGTGTCGAACATACTTTTGTATGGAAAAAACGTCAAATACCTTCAACCAAAAAAAAACCTAATTTTTGTGAGTGTCTGCAAATGTTTTTTTTTTATGTTGGCTGTTGTCTTTCGCTTCACCTGAGTTCATGAACATATGAAAAGAAATTTCCAATAATCGGCAAATAATCGTCGAAAAAAGGCCGATGCCGATGCCGATGCTCAATTTTGTGCCGATACTAGCCAATGCCGATGCCGATTAATGGGTCGGACTCTAGTTATTTTTACTTTTTTACTACATATTTTTTAAGTTTTCATTAAATACAATTTCGCTATTGAATCTTGTTCTCTATACAAAACTGAAGATAATTTTCTAAGATAGGCGTAACAAAAACTCGTTTTTGTCGAAAAATGTAACAACTCGTGAGATTTGCACATATGTACATACATATGTATAAGCTTAGACATGAATATGTAATTCAAATCTCTTTTATTTTCTTCATTTCAGAATCGTCATAGAACCCAATATACTCACCGCCAGCAGCAATGGCAGTATTGCTATTGAGGTACAACGCGATGCCAACATCCCCATTTTACTTCCGATTACGCTCGATGTGCACAATATTTCCATTTCGAATGTGCGCGTTATACGGTCGCCTAAAAATTATACCACGAGCGATGAAATCGAATTGGACTTCGATGGTAAATATGGAGAGGACAATTCAACATTTGTGGTTGCCATCAATAAGGGCATTGAAGATGAGCGGAATGTTAAATTGATAGTGAGCATGGATTTTGTCAGCCAANTTGTGAGTGTCTGCAAATGTTTTTTTTTTATGTTGGCTGTTGTCTTTCGCTTCACCTGAGTTCATGAACATATGAAAAGAAATTTCCAATAATCGGCAAATAATCGTCGAAAAAAGGCCGATGCCGATGCCGATGCTCAATTTTGTGCCGATACTAGCCAATGCCGATGCCGATTAATGGGTCGGACTCTAGTTATTTTTACTTTTTTACTACATATTTTTTAAGTTTTCATTAAATACAATTTCGCTATTGAATCTTGTTCTCTATACAAAACTGAAGATAATTTTCTAAGATAGGCGTAACAAAAACTCGTTTTTGTCGAAAAATGTAACAACTCGTGAGATTTGCACATATGTACATACATATGTATAAGCTTAGACATGAATATGTAATTCAAATCTCTTTTATTTTCTTCATTTCAGAATCGTCATAGAACCCAATATACTCACCGCCAGCAGCAATGGCAGTATTGCTATTGAGGTACAACGCGATGCCAACATCCCCATTTTACTTCCGATTACGCTCGATGTGCACAATATTTCCATTTCGAATGTGCGCGTTATACGGTCACCTAAAACTGNTGTTGGCTGTTGTCTTTCGCTTCACCTGAGTTCATGAACATATGAAAAGAAATTTCCAATAATCGGCAAATAATCGTCGAAAAAAGGCCGATGCCGATGCCGATGCTCAATTTTGTGCCGATACTAGCCAATGCCGATGCCGATTAATGGGTCGGACTCTAGTTATTTTTACTTTTTTACTACATATTTTTTAAGTTTTCATTAAATACAATTTCGCTATTGAATCTTGTTCTCTATACAAAACTGAAGATAATTTTCTAAGATAGGCGTAACAAAAACTCGTTTTTGTCGAAAAATGTAACAACTCGTGAGATTTGCACATATGTACATACATATGTATAAGCTTAGACATGAATATGTAATTCAAATCTCTTTTATTTTCTTCATTTCAGAATCGTCATAGAACCCAATATACTCACCGCCAGCAGCAATGGCAGTATTGCTATTGAGGTACAACGCGATGCCAACATCCCCATTTTACTTCCGATTACGCTCGATGTGCACAATATTTCCATTTCGAATGTGCGCGTTATACGGTCACCTAAAAATTATACCACGAGCGATGAAATCGAATTGGACTTCGATGGTAAATATGGAGAGGACAATTCAACATTTGTGGTTGCCATCAATAAGGGCATTGAAGATGAGCGGAATGTTAAATTGATAGTGAGCATGGATTTTGTCAGCCAAATAACCGATACGCTGCAGGGTGTGTATAGGACAAGCTACACGAATTTGGAAAGCAACAAGATAGAGTAAGTAGAAAGGGAAAATATCGAAGATAAACGATTGTATTTAATATTCACTTTCCCCCTTTTGTTTCGCGCAGATGGATGGTCAGCACGCAATTTTCGCCAGTGGACGCACGTCGCGCCTTTCCTTGCTTTGATCGACCAGACATGAAGGCCAACTTTACCATCAGTATTATACGCGATAATAAATTGGGCATGGCATTATCCAACATGCCAGTCTATCATAGCTCGTAAGTTAATTTTTTTTTATTTAAGAACATGTGTATGTACATATGTATGTATGTATGTGTGTACATTGATGTGTTTTTTTTAATATTTTTTTTCAGTACCCATCGACCCGGCTTCACACGTGACGATTTCTTGACCTCCCCAAAAATGCCCATCTATAGCTTCGCCTTTGTCGTTTCGAATCTGGTGAAATCTCATTACTCTGACTTGGACGCAAACTTAATACCACGCGTCGAAATCTGGACACGTCCCGAGAATACTGAAATGACTAATTATGCTTATTCCATGGTGCGAAAGTTCTTGCCTTTCTACGAGGAATACTTCGGCATAAAGAATCGGTTGTCGAAAATCGATATGGTATCGATACCGGATTTTGGCTTTAGTGCTATGGAGAATTGGGGTTTGATTACGTTCAGGTGAGTTTGCGAATTAGGAAAATTTTCAAAGTTTTAGTACCAGTTTGGCTCGAGCCCTGCTGCCGTAGCCATTAGTGCTGGTAGAGGAAGTCTTGCTTCTTTGTGTTGAAAGAATCAGCATCACTCTGTGTTTCTAACTGATGCCAGCTGGCGAGAAAGAGAAACAACTATCGTGGTAGTGTGATCTCGGTAAAAATCGCTTAAGCAGTTATAGCGACAATCAAGAAGCACCGCACGTTTACTTAAATAACAGCTGAATAAGATATGTATGTTAATTGGATCTCATGTAGTATGCAACGCTAAGTTAATTAAGCAGCAATAGCTGACAAGCTTAATTGAGAAAATAACCGTCAGTTAATTGGCGAGTTAGGCTATTAACTAATAATACAAACATTTAAAGAGATATTCACTAAATTAAGAGATGTTTTAATATGTCGGAAGTTCACGCCTTGCTTTATTAAATTTCTAAAAACTTTCAGAGATTCTGCATTGCTGGTGCCAGAAGATCTCGATAGAGCATCGTCATCCGCGCATATGGAGCATGTTGCACAGGTTGTCGCACATGAGCTTGCCCATCAGTGGTTTGGCAATTTGGTCACACCTAAATGGTGGGATGATCTTTGGCTGAAGGAAGGCTTCGCCTGCTACATGAGCTACTTGGCCTTGAATGCGATACGTCCGGAATTTCAAATTTTAGACACTTACACTACTTTCGAGTTTGCCGATGCTATGCTACAAGATGCAGACAATAGTTCACATTCCATTGCCTTCGATGTGAAATCGACAAATGACATACGTCGTATCTTCGATCCGATTACATATTCGAAGGGTAATATACTGTTGCGTATGCTGAATTCGATTGTAGGCGATGAAGCATTCCGCGCTGCAACACAGGATCTGCTGAAAACATACGCTTATGGCAATGCAGATCGCGATGAATTGTGGGCATACATGACACGACACGGTCATGAGCGAAAAACTTTACCTGACGATTTGCGCGTTAAGACTATTATGGACTCATGGATCACGAAGCCGGGTTACCCAGTTGTCACAGTGGAGCGACGTGATGGTGATTTGGTGCTGACGCAAGAGCGTTATATGTTACCGTCAAAGAATATGTCGGACGATAGCCGATGGGTTGTACCTATCACCTTTGAAACGGATGAGCTACACAAAGGCGATAACATACCCACCCATTGGATGTCGGAGAGCGACCGGCAAATTATTATCAGTGAAGCTTTCACCACCGATAATAACTCGGATAATGTTGTGTATGTGAATTTAAATCGTCAAGGCTACTACCGCGTTAATTATGATATGCCCTCTTGGTTGGCGTTGAAGAAGAAGTTCACAACATTGCCACGTATAACGCGTGCGCAACTGTTGGATGATGCATTGCACTTGGCACGTGCGGAATACTTGACCTACGATATACCACTTACCTTCTTAATGGAAATCTTTACGGCCACCGATGACGAGTTGCTGTGGCAGGCGTCGGAGGGTGGGCTCAACTACCTCATATTCATGCTGCATCGCGAACCTGCATATGAAACTTTTAGGGTATGTACCGCAATATGGGGTTGGATATTGAAATGTAAATTGCTAAGTTCTTTCTCTCCGCAGGCATTTATGAAATTCATCGTTCGTCCAGCATTCGATCGTTATGGGTTGAACGAACCAGATAATGAATCGCACATACAGTTGCAACATCGCGCCAACATTGCCAACCTTGCATGCAGATTTAACTATGATCGCTGCACAATGGCAGCGCATCGGAAGTATCGCGAATGGATGAGTGACGCCAAATTGAATCCGTAAGTAAATTTATTTGTGAAATGCACATATATGTACATATAATCTTTTTTTCTCTACATATAGCATTAAGCCAAATCTCAAGTCCACCATTTATTGCACAGCGCTAGCAGAAGGTTCCTTCCAGGAGTGGTACTTCGCCTACAAACAATATAAGCGCACAACAAGCGCCTCAGAGAAGGAGCAAATACTGACCTCATTGGGTTGCACTACAAAGCCATGGTTACTATCGAAGTAAGTGAAAGGGGATATAATTATAAGTTATAGCATACATATACATATGTTTTTGATTAAAAATATTGAATATTAATATGCTTGCAGATATCTGAATATGACCCTCAATCCAACATCGGGCATATTGAAACAGGATGGCGCACGCGCTTTCAGCGCCGTTTCCATGAATCCGATCGGTTATGAGATCGCGTTTGATTTCCTACAATCGAACATCAAAGAGATTGCAGAATAGTAAGTTTCGAATCATATATATGTATGTATATAAGTAATAGTAGTACTGCAAAACTTACGAAAAACTTCCCAGTTGTTGCCAGGTGGACAACTCTTTTTTAACACTGTAAGGCCATGTGTACAATTTGATTTCTAAGCCTGAGAGAGGTGTTAAATCACCGAAATNTGCAGATATCTGAATATGACCCTCAATCCAACATCGGGCATATTGAAACAAGATGGCGCACGCGCTTTCAGCGCCGTTTCCATGAATCCGATCGGTTATGAGATCGCTTTTGATTTCCTACAATCGAACATCAAAGAGATTGCAGAATAGTAAGTTTCGAATCATATATCGATGGCTGAGTGGAAGATCGACCTATCTCGGCAGCCAGTTCGAAAACGCTCTATCTCAAAAAACTTTTCAAGAACGCCCTATTTCAGAATTTAATTGCAAAACACCCTATCTCAAAATTCGGTTCAAAAACGCCCTATCTCACTTCAAAAAGTATTGAAAATATGCTGATATAGGGCGTTTTTGAATCGGCAGCTGAGATAGGGCGTTTTTGAAACGAATTCTGAAATAGGCCGTTCTTGAAAAGTTTTTTGAGATAGAATGTTTTCGAACTGGCTGCCGAGATAGGTCGATCTTCCACTCAGCAGTCGATATATGTATGTATATAAGTAATAGTAGTACTGCAAAACTTACGAAAAACTTCCCAGTTGTTGCCAGGTGGCCAACTCTTTTTTAACACTGTAAGGCCATATGTACAATTTGATTTCTAAGCCTGAGAGAGGTGTTAAATCACCGAAACTTTAAAGACAAGGTGGTCAATGTTTTTTCCTACTCACGGGATTAGCCTATGCCTAGCATTAGTATCCGTAGTATTTGAGCAGTGGGTAAACTTTGTGATCACGAAACGTGCCGTCTTCTACTTAATATATAGATATTGTCATAGAAGACCTCTAATAAAATTTGGCAATGGTTTTTGTAGAACGTGTCTCAGTGGCTCGATTTGGAAAGAATGGCACTTAGAGGGTTAAAATGTTCCACAAAAGTGTTAAGCAGCCAATTTTACTAGGGTTTAGGTTTGGTGAGGCAGCCCTCCAAGTGACTCACTTAGACAGTTAATGAATGTCCATTGTGTTACCACTAAAAAAAACGATTATGCCGAAACGGTACAACACGCAATCAAATATGGTAAGAAAAGCGCTGTCGGCTCGTTGTGAACTTCGGCAAGTAGCTTATTTCCACTCTTGACAATTCCTCTGGAGCCATTATGAAGTACTGTTTAAACTAACCGGATTATCCCCCAGACATCTGCTGCAAATGGATTCCGCAGAAGTATAAAGACGTACTGCATGAACTCCCAGTGGGCACAGTCAAAACCCCCATCAAAACTGACAGTTCTCGCTTAGTAACCTGGAGAAAGTACGTTGACCGCCCACAATCAACTTCCGGTGAAAGGAACCTTGCAACTCTGCAAGTCGATGTTTCCACCCAGTGTTCGCTGTGCGGACAAAGGCCGCAGGTTGCCATATCTCTGTGCCCTGGAACTCAAATCAGTTTGATATGGAAGTAGGCACCTAAATGCATGCTATTCACTGCTACATATACAAAAATGTCCCTTGTTAAATTAATAAAATGTGCACTCCGAGGCATCCTCCGGGCAATGCTTCCGGCGTTTTTTTTTTTTTGCAGACTGCGTGACTTACAACCATTCAAAGGGCGTAACTAATGGTAACCATTGGTCACAGTGCCTAACCACTACTTTTTGGTGCAATAAATATTATTTTTTTTTTATATAAGTGCTCATATCATGCTAACAGACTGGTCTCCTCTCTCACTGAGTTATTCAAATCTCAATAAACGTCTTTGTATAAAGCACGCATTCGAACATTTGCAAAAAGTTAACAATCTCTAACAAAATTCTTTAATTATCATTTCTTTACAGTTTTGGTGATGGCTTCTCTACGCTCTCCTCAATGATCAAATCTATAACGACTTACATGAATAAGGAATACCATAAGGAACAGCTGCAACAATTTGCCGATCGCGCACGCAAACTGGGATTGACAGCAGTTGAGGAAGCCATTGGCCTGGCCATGGAGCGGGTGAATAATAATATTTATTGGCGCAATCGTTCATATTACCAATTGAAAGGCTTCCTGGAGGCGATAGTCAGCGAATTTCATATGAATATATTTTAATTTACATTAAAGTAGAATGATAAGGAACGAAAGGGGAACGAAACGAAAAACAGACACTCATAAAAAACGCTTAGAAATCTATTTGAGGAGCACATACGTATGCACATGTATGTATATGTGTATGCAGGTGCGATAGATTGTATTTACTTTAGAGAGGAGTGTGTATAGTTTAAGTGAGAAATGTTGTGTACGAGAAACGAATAGGGAGCTTTAGAATTTGCAAAACGACAAAAGATATTAAGCACAAGTATTTAAGAATTGTGCATTAAAAACTTAAATAGCCTTTTATTTTTTCGAAAATTTGTTTTGCAAAAAAGTGATATATTTGTATAAGTGAATAAAGTATATTTTCTCAACTACCTATTCAGATGGAACAGTTTTTTGGATGAATATTTGCCTATCTAACTGCTTAAGTAGCGTAATCTGGATGTTGTTGGTGTAACAGAAATGAGTATTTATGAAAATATTTTACAATAAAATTTTAATTTTGGTTTTTATGATTTGATTTTTGGCCTTGTAAGATTATATTGTATGTATTGTTAGTGTTTTTCTTTTCAAATTATTTATTTGCTCATCGAAATCGTATACTCATACGCGCGTCAGCATGAATATTTTTACAAATGTAAAGAAGCACTACTCAGTGTTTTTTTTTTTTCATACAAACGTATACAATTTAACGTATTTTAAAGCCAAAGAACGTAGATACCAGTGATGCCAGATATTCTCTGCTAAATTACCCACGGAAATCGGGAAAAAATCCCTCAATTACCCACATCTTAAAAATTTATCCCACAAAATTCCCAAACAATTCAAAACATGTATTTCAGTAGTAAAAAAGTAGCATTCATATATGTACTTACTTCGTTACATTAATATACATATACGTATAATATTCTTTCGAAATGCGAAGATCGGTAGATTACGCACTAAAAACCTTAAAGAATTCTGGAAATTCTTAAAACTACCACTGTTACAATTTATTTGCATTGTCTAAGCAAATATGATTTTTGTTGACTTTAAAGCTGAATCACTTACATTTTTTTTTTGATTCAAAAGCAACCGTTATTTTATATACATACATGTACTATTTAACTTTTCATCAGATAATTTGGGCTGCTTTTTACATTAAAACCCAATTACAATTGGAAAGATTCATTCTTAGTCAGCGCTCGAATTGGTTAAAGTGAGAAAAATTTCCAAATTTTCCTTTTTTTAATACTTATACATAGCTTTACTCCACATCACAACTTCAGAACGATTAATTTCGTAAGAGTGTCGACTGTTCTTGAATTCTGATCAATTATGGATCGATAATTGTGTAAAGTAAAAATCCCTTTTTTCTCCCTTTTAATAATTTTTGTTGCAAAATATCCCTCAAATAGGGAAATTACTGGCATCACTGGTAGATACTAAGAATGGACAACTCGTTATAATTATAGCGAAAGTGAGTAACAGGGGCTTGCCTTCTCTTTTTATCCAATCAAAAAATGTACTAGGGCAAAAGAGAAGGCACGCGCCTGTTACTCACACTCTCTGCAATTATAACGAGTTGTCCGTTCTTATTATCTAGGTTCTTAGTTAATGCCATGGACACAAAATTTAATAAATAATTATTTTCAAAAAACATTTGCTTAGGAAAAGTATTTAGCCGTTCTAGGATCTAGAAAAGCTGACGCGCAAAGACTCGCTCATAAATAAATCACAAATAGATACATACATACGCGCATACAAACGATTTAATTTTAACTATACTATTGTTAATATTTTAGTTTACCGTATACTATTAATGTAAAACTTATTTACTTATCTACTCACATTATAACACCCAAGCAGCTGCACACGCAACCATACAAATACATACTCGTGTGTATGTACATATATTTTATTTAATTTGTAATATCAAATGTCGAAGAATCAGGTCTCTAAAATACATATAACATTTGTATTTTTAATATACATACATATTTGTATACAATTTAATATATAAATTAATTAATTATGACTACTTTTATAACCACATTACAATTAAAGAAAATATATAATTTAATAATTGTAGTGATGTTCCTATGTTGAAATACTTACATATGTATGTATGTAAATTAAAATACTTGTATAAAAATCACAGTTTACAATAATAACTTGCAAAAATGTGAACACTATTTTATTACAACTTTAGCACGATAATAGATATATGTACAGACATAAACTAAAAATATAATTAAAATAGTCATAATAAATATAAAGCACTAAAACCAATTTAAATTGTATATTTTTGGGTGTATTGCAAATACTTGCCACGACAATGCGTTTTATTCCGATTCAAAGAAGACACAATATAAAAAAAACAGCAGCCCAAAAGTTATAGCACATAAATGCTGTTAAATTTGTATGGATTTGCAAAACAAAAAAAAGCAAAAAATTCGAATAGTTAGTGTATGTATATTTATCTCGTATATCAGTTCAAAATGAAATAAATAAAAAAAAACTATAAACACAAAACTTGNTATTTTTGGGTGTATTGCAAATACTTGCCACGACAATGCGTTTTATTCCGTTTCAAAGAACACACAATATAAAAAACAGCAGCCCAAAAGTTATAGCACATAAATGCTGTTAAATTTGTATGGATTTGCAAAACAAAAAAAAGCAAAAAATTCTAGTAGTTAGTGTATGTATATTTATCTCGTATATCAGTTCAAAATGAAATAAATAAAAAAAAAACTATAAACACAAAACTTTTATATGTATACAGTGGTGGATAATATATTGGGAACATGTTGATATTTTGCCATCGGTTGATTTTTTTTTTTTTATTTGAAAATAACTAAAACTTTAGCTCCCCCCATTTGTGTAAAAACATTAAGACACACATCNTTGGGAACATGTTGATATTTTGCCATCGGTTGATTTTTTTTTTTTATTTGCCAATAACTAAAACTTTAGGTCCCCCCATTTGTGTAAAAACATTAAGACACACATAACGAGTTGGAGTAGAAGGTCGGTAGAAGGTTATCTTTTTCGCGAATATTCCACTTTCGTCATACTGACAGATGAAGAAAGCATCTTCTGGTTAATCTGTTTTGCTTTGCAGCTCGTGTTTGTCTCAATATAACTTCAAAAAGTGTCAAGGCAGAGAACTCCACTCTCCACTATGTTACAAGATGTTTTTAAAAATGCCCACTAAAACAGCCAAGTATTTTTTTTAATGATGCTACATTTTTAAAACTACATATATATATTCAAATTTACCAAAAATCGCGTCACACGACAGCACTCGAATGGTTTGACAAAACTTGCAGCAAAAATTAAAATAGCTAGTGCAACACAAGTAAGTATTTGACGAAAGCGATTTGCGCAATTTCAATGGCAGTTGCATCTTGAAAGTGATTTTTGCAAATCTCCAAAAATGAATTTCTGGCTATTAACACGGGAAAGTAGACTCTATATTTCGCATTTTGGCACCTAAATGTGTAGAAAAGCGTTGCATCGTCAAGTCAACAGCACTTAAAAAATGGTTTAATTCCAGCTCTGAGCCAGGACTCACACATTACTGATGGCTACAAAACTGACTCTAGGTTAGGATCTCAGATCTTCATCGAAATTAACGGTACAAAGCGTCACTTTTCTCTTGGCGAATATGCTTCGGCCTTCCAGGCTCGTGAATGCAATCCTCAAAGCCATGGGCTACATGGTGGAAAATAGGTGGAGGAGGGCAAGGAAGTTCACGTGTCTGCAGGTACAGCCAAGCTGCACTTAAGGCATTGGCCAGCCCTCTAACTAAGTATTTTCAGATTGGTTCGGAAACTCAAGTCTCTATTAAATTATGTTGGTAAACATAAGGAGCTTGCTTTACACTGGGTGCCAGGTATCTGCTAATGAGATATCTGACCACTTGGCCATAGTTGGCTTAGATCAGGCATTCCTCGATCCGCAACCAGCTATAGAACTCACCTTGGCCATGCAAATTTACATCGTAAGATCTAGGAGGTCCACTCAAACCATTAGAGTTTTGAAAGGGTGCTACGAGAAAAAAAAGTTTGGGAATCTCTGTCCTAAACGAACGAAATAATTTTGATTCAAGTTTTTACGTGTTTACTGGGTTCCTGCATAGTTTAGGCTCACAACTTCATGGCTAATATTCAAAACATATACTGGTAACGTGAAGGGAAATATTTCGGCGAGAAAAACTGTTCGACAGTGTTCTGGAGTCGAATTATTACTAGAAATCGTATTTTTGATCCGATTTGCCTCATAATCGAGATAAATATTGGTAACGGTAGGGGCAGCACTATTGCAAAGATGATTCGCAAGATAGCGCTGGAGTCGAGTTATTGCTAAAAATCGTCAAGTGAAGTCCGGAGACACCAGGCATCAAAGTCAAATTACCACCGTTAAATCTACCACCATAACCATTGCGGTCCTTGATTTACGGCGACTAAACAGAAAAAAGACAATTCTTGAAGAATGGTCTGAAATAATTCTATGGATATTGGACTTCTGTGGACCAATGTAACTCCCCCATTTTGAAATTGCAACCATCTATACTATACAGATTCAAGGACGATTCATTATTTCGTTACGATATTTAAAAGGGGAATAGAGGATATGCTTTCTGACGACCACAAAACCAAACTTCAGCGTGAATTGTGGTTAAAACGTTGGATTAAATGTGTCAATAAAAAAATATAAAAAATTTTGGGCGGGACGAAGTTCGCCGGGTCAGCTGGTAATATATATTACTTACATGACCACCAGGTGGGCGTAGTTTTAAAGTATGAGCAAAAGGACCAGGTTGCATAAATACTAGTAACTTGTTATGCTGACCTGGACCACTTCAAACGTAAAAAACTGATATAAATGTTGAACACCACCTCTTCGTGACCGATCGGCAATATAGCTCTGTTGTCGAATGTGTCATGTTTCATAAGGAGTAGTTGTCTAGGTGGTTCCATGCTATGCAGTGGTGGACCAGAAGTGGTCCTATGTTATGCAGTGTTGGACCAGAGGTGGTCAGGTCGAATGACATCGCAATCTTAATGTAACCATATTTTCTCCATATATTTGGACCATTTTGGTTAGAAGTGTTGGTTATAAGGTAGCGTGGTCCTGTACTAATACTTAACCTAGTCCCACTTTAGAATTCATCAGACTTCTTCACGAGTATGGGGCATTGGCACAATGGAAATAACCATTAAACAATCTGCTTACAGGGCACTTCAAATCATTGCCTTTAACTGCAGTGGGTAAATGACCTCAAGTTCTTAGCGAAGTTTTACGCAATGCTCTATGTTGAAACCTGGACAAAGAAGAGCCTACCAAACGCCAATCCTGCTAAGACAGTCATGGTTCCCTTCATGACCGAAAAACTGAATGCATGTAATAGAGAAAATTTCAGAAAGAAAGAAGTTAGTAATATGCATATTTTCTAATATACAGGGTGGTCCATCTTTTAAAAATTCAAAAAAATTAAGTTAATAAAATTGTTTCGGTATATTGTCACTCTCTGAGGATGCATTCGTTTCTCGACGACCTTGTTCGGGTTTTCCAATCCCCAGATGCTGCAGTTTTGCTTGTTAACATAGCCGCGGAGATGAAAATGCGCTTCATAAAAGATTATTTGTCGATCAACATCGTTGACCTTTCTGAATTGATCGAATTTGCATTATTCCCCAACGTTGTTCAAACATAAAATGATTCATTACTTTCCACGGATATATGATACTGACTTTCTGTAAAGATTTCCACTGGGAGAACATTAACGGACCATTACCAGTGAGGCGCATGAAGTTTTACACACTAAAATTATCCGCGAACCTGGGAGGCGAAGATGGGAGGCTGATGAAAAGGGATAGAAAGGAGGCATGGTGAGGTGAACTACTACTTAAAACAGCTGCTATCCGGTCATGAATACTTTCGGAAATACCTCGACACAATAGAAAAAGTAGACAACCCGAGCTGTATCTATTGCAGCTGGCCTGATGAAGATGCTGAAAACACATTTATTTTTATTTTTTTCAATGTGAAAAATGGTGCAGAGAACGCTCAAAAATAGAGGCTTTTATAGGCCCGGCAATAACCGAGAACATCATACGTTTGTAGAAAGAATACAACGTACAAAAAAACACAACTATAAGTTTACACGATATTCAAACCTGGCGGCCCTGAACGCAGGTAGAGTTGAAAATGACCCAGTAGTGTTCATCCTAGATTCTGCACCTTAAAGTAATGCGAAAGTAGTTCCAGGGTAAAGGAATATCCAGGGTAGAAGGAGGGATTGTTTTAGTGGCTACACCACTCACGTAGGAGCGTTTACGTTATTGGTGTTGTTATTGGATTATCGCATCCATCAAACACTTTGACGAGCCAGATCTAGTCGGGCATTGGAAATTGCTTTGCGCTAAGAAAACACAGGAAATGTTGAATCCTGGATCCTGAATTCTCATAGGACAATGTACCAATATCGAGAGCAGCTGTTTAATTACGGAAGTTTTTCTTGCAATCGAAATTGTTTGCTGGGTTGTTTATCGTTGCAACCAGCTAACCCCAAATAGAGTCTCACAAGTTGCGAGTGGAATACGAAGTTCAGTGGTTGCAATCACTGTTGGCATGGTTGCCCAGTTCAATAATAATTGTTTAATCGATTCGGCACCAAAGTAGCTTTAGAAATATAAAGACGGTGTCAGTTTTTTGTTTTTGAGTTTTCAAACGAAATAAACAAGATACATAAGTATCTAATTTAGTAGACTGAAGTCCGAGGAGCATTTAACCGCACCACCACCATGGCAGACAAGGAAAGGAAAACTAAACTTATCGAAAAGTATGAAATCCCATTGAACCATTTGGATTTCGCCTATATTCGTGAGTGTAAAAACGCGAGGGAAATGGAAAAGATCGTACAAATTTTACGTTCCGGTGAAGAAGGATATTTTCCAGATCTCACAAAATGCGCTGAAGATAAGTTACGTGAATTGAAACCAAACAGTCGCCTCTTTCGCTATGAGGAAAAATTGCAAGGCCGTGAGGCGCTCTCCAATCAAGATTGGAAACCGATTTACGTAAGTGTAAAGGGGATCGTCAACATCAACACAAAAATCCATATTTGGTATTTTTTTGGAAATTGCGGTTTTTTATACATAAGTACAGATATTCCGTTACGTAGCTCTCAGCTATGTATGCACCCCTGTACTAAAATGATGTACTAAAATTAAAAGTCGTATCTTAAAAAAGTATGTTTAGAATAGCTCTGCAAACATTTACTTTGCAAATTAAAGTCTTTTGCTTCCCCTATAAAATTTCAAATTTTTTAAATAAGGCGCATTGGACATATCTATGTATATTCCCTCACTTTAGGAATGGACAAATAATATAAAAGTAAAAGATAAGGAATTATCTGTTGCTGAGAAGATGGTAGCTGATCTAGACGTTCCTCCAGTGCGCAAAGGTGGCACTATCTTACAATCTGGCGAAAAGGCGGATTCGGTGTCAACCCAAAGCGCCATTGATCGCATCGAAGAAAGCAAAACGATAAAAAAGGCTAGTGACCGTATAAAATCGACTGACTACCAAAAATGGGATAAATACGATGCGGATGAGGAGTGTATACGTATGGAATTAGCAGAAGAGCGCGTGCAGGAAGAGATTGAACGCAAGAATCGACTCAATAAACAAAAATCCAAACCGCAGCGAAATGTTGAAGGTGGCAGGGATGCCAAGGAACGCGACGTGAAAAGCAAACTCACCGCAGTAGAACGGGAGAGTCTTTCAGAACAGTGAGTGCACATTTTCTAGATAAATATGTATATTCGAACCACGCACATTAATTTTTTAATGAATTTACAGATATCGACTGCGTGGTAATGACTATTTTCGCGCTAAGGAATATGATAACGCTATTAACGAGTATAATCTCTCCATAACCATTTGTCCAGAGAAAGCGGCGCCAGCGTACAACAATCGTGCCGCGGCGAGTAAGTATTTACGTACATACATATGTAAATACATTTAAGTCATTACATACAAAATTTACACCTCAATGCTGTTTTGATGTGAAATTTTTTTTTTTTTACATTCTTTATCGGAAAAAAGAACACACCTATTTTTTTATTTCCTCATGATATTCGAAAATTTCGAAAAAATTCCCGAAATTTTGAGCTCACAGATAAGTCTTTATTTTGAGTTTTCTACAGTTAATAAACTACGTATTTGTCGCAGGAAATCAGTTAAGTCAAGAAAATGTGCGCAATTACCTCGGCTTTCCATTAGAGTGTGGGATGGATTTAAATAAATAATTCTTACATTAAAAATTTGATGTTTTTATATTTCTTATCATTTTTTTTTATTAATTATACACCGTTTTTTTTTTGTTTCATTCTTAATAGTTGTCAAACTTCATGGAGTACACGGTAAAAATTTCAGAATGGAAAACCCAAAACTGTGGAAGTTACGAGTTTTTCCATACCTACATATGTACATAAAGTAGCACAGGCAGCGCATTCCGAATATGCCACATGAATGAATTCGGATTCCATAAATAATGGGAATGTTTGCTATTTCAAATAAACCAATAATTATCTACCGAAAAAAATTGTTAATTTTTTTGTATTTAAAAAAAAGAAACCACCATATGGGCAACCCTGGTTTAAGCTTCATTATTGACCAAATGTTTTTAATTAGATTTCCATCCGTCCATAGCGAGATGCACAGAAGCATATTTTTATGGAACCAGTTTTCTTATGAGCATCGGATTTGATGGCCCATCGTCCGACTATGATGAGTTGCGAATAGCATTTTCACGGCTTAACAAAAAAGCTTCTGGAGCTGAAGGGTCAGCGGGCTGCCAGCTGAGCTATTTCGCTACAGAAGCGAGGGGTTGGTACGGTGCATACGAAAATTCCTATGCGGAATATGGTCATAACGACGGACCAATGAACTCGTATATTTTGAGTTATACGTCCGTGGAACTTCGGCTTCAGTGATAGCTTTTCGTATATTTCACGACTACGTAGTTTAACCTTTAATTAGGAGGATATTTTAAAATTTTGCCAGTGCTTTGACATACATAATGCTACTACTTCCGTTTCATCTTTTTTTTAGAAATAAAACTTAAATGGTATTCCGACGCTATCAAAGATTGTGAACAATGCCTTCAGTTGGAGCCAGATAACCTGAAGGCCAGATTAAGGCTAGCAGAAGCCACTTATTGTAACGGAGAAAGACAAGAGGTAAAATGGCTTAATTGCATACATACATACGTACCTACATATCTATATACATATGTATATATACATACATACATATGTATGTGCGTATGGTCAAAATTTTGAGATCGAGGAACGAGTGGAGAAAAGTTTTTATTTAACTCACCCGCTAACTCTTGATATATTTTGTTAGATCAAAGACAAACATACCTTACATATATTTGCATGTATAGTAACTACATGTTTTATGTACTTAAAAAAAAGTAAATTTTCTTTTGCCCCTCAGTCGTATGCATTATACCTGAAAGTATTGGAATTGGAGCCCGGAAATGCCGCTGCCTTAAGAGCCATAGCAGAACTAAAGAGTTTGTATGGCGATTTACCACCCCCTACTGCTACGCGTCTACAAATTCAAGAGGAGAGTAAAACAAAATCTATGAACGACGGCAAAGTTTCAAGGAAGAATAAAAAATCTAAAATCATTGAAAAGCAAACGACTAGTACCACACGGCTTGTGGAGTCGCCAGTTTCAACTCCAAGCGCCGCTTTAAATCCCCTCATAACAAAACCGAATGATTATGATTTATCAGATTTGATTAAACCGAATCGCTTAGTTAAAAATAAATTCGCCACTGCAGCTGCTGCATTGAGCAATATGAAAACCATTAAAACCCAAAAGCAGCAAAAAGGACAAAAGGACACACCAAAAGAACTAACTGCTATTAACAAGCAACCGCCTAAATTTCAACCCGAGTTAAGGCTACCGCATGATACATCCACGACTAAGGGGAAAATTTTGATCCAAGAGATTTAAAACAACCATAGCTTTACATCACATGCTCCCCCTTTTCTTTATGAATTTAATACAAATTAGCTCAATGGTAAATATTATTAGATGCTTAATTAATAAAAAATATAACATTTATTTTCTTGAAAACAAGGCCACAAATCTTTCTTTATAAATACAGATACTTAAGTGTTATTTTTTTTTTTTTAAATAAAAGCAGGTTCTATTTTGGTGTCGATTTTACTATACATCGCTTGAGAAAATGGGACAGAAGGATGAAGGGACGCTCTTCATAGCCTTTTAATTGCGCTTTTGTTGCTCTGATCTGAAATGTTAAATATAAATATATTTAAATGCTTGTATGTATTTTTACAAAAAACCCCAAAATGCATACCTGATCTCCTTCCAACCGATTTAAAAGCGTAACGCATACATCTGCAGCCCGGATACCACAATGCAGTGTCAACGAAGCAAACAGGGGTGCCTCCATTTCTATGTTCTTTATGCCACATTCATCATGACAGCGCCGCAGAAAATTTAATTTATCCGCTACTGTGTAAGGCTCATTATTGGCGTTAGTGCAGGAAGCACCATCTAGGCGACCTTGTCCTAGCATAAAAATAAGGAATTAAAAAGGCATTAAACATGTTTTAGGTAAAACTTAAAAGATTATTTGATGGTTAATGATACATATATTAAATTAACAGTATAAAACATGTATCTTCGTATAAAATATATGTATAAATTATTAGTTGAATTTCAAATTTCGTTATATTAAGACGTATTTTTTTTTTGTTTTCGTACGAATCCAAAAATTTTAAATTTTTTTACAGAAAATGATAAAAAAATTTCATGCTTTTCGATTCGTATGAAAACAAGAATCCGCCCCATTATTTACACCTTCATAGAAGCAGTCTGTTCCCATCGTATTTCCTTCGATAATATTCCAACTACTTTCTGCTGTGGCATCTGCTGCTTCGGCGCAAGTGAGCAAGTCATTACGCAATCTCTCGTCAAAATAAGCTGGTCTCGCAACGCGTTCACCCAAGATAGCCTGCAATTAGGTAATAACAAGAATGAAATAAAGGTTGTTCGGGACGGGATAAAATTTCGGGCCGAGAATTCCTCTTGAATTCCGCCGCAAACGAGGGTCGTCAAGGTACCGAAGCCCTGAAGTCCTTCGAGGGTTGATTACAATTCGAAAATTTGTCAACGAAATGAAAGGTAATAAAACACTTCACTTTTCACTATATATGTATATGTAAGTGCCTGACGGCCACTTTATTGCATATATGTAGGTATACTAGCGATGCGATTGACAACTAAACAGATTGCAGCCCTACTAAAAAATAATATGTAAATGCGCATCTGGAGGCCAAGCCCTTTCATTTGACACCTTACTTCTTGTAATCCAACGAACAGCCCACATTTTTTAATTTTTCGCACAACCAAGGGTTCCAACCCTCTTCAAAAAATAAAACCTTACTGCAAATCGGAAGGTTAAGCCTTTTCCTTTGACACCTCATTTCTTTATATCGAATGAACTGTACAAATCTAATGTCATTAACAAAAAATGTCCTCGCGTATTATACATACATAATTTTTAAATAGGTGGCAACCCCACTAAAACAAAAAATAAAAACTTATTGCACATGCAGAGACGATATCCTTTCACTTCTTACCTCAGATTTTAGTCCAAAAAGCGAAGAAGTTCGTACAATTTTTAAAAAGTGGCAACTCTACTCACAAAGTAATACATTATTAAACATCTAAAAGCCTAGCTCTTTATTTGACACTTCATTTCTTCTAATCTAACAAACAATGCGGATCTAATAATTTTTTAGACAGCTGACAACCCTATAGGAATTCAAAGTATGTACTAGAGATAATATTCCTATCGATACAGATTATACTTAAAAACTCTCGCATAAATCCGTTCAGTAGTTTTTGAGATTAGCGTTTCCAAATTATCTCGACTTCCTTTATACTACGTATAGAAGATAGTAATTTTTAAATAGCTGGCAACCCTATTCAAAAAATGAAAGCTTTTGTACATGCGAAGCTCAAGCCCTTTAATTTGGTTTTCCATTTTGTAATCCAACGAACGGTGAAAATCTTTTCATAGATGGCAACCCTACTCAGAAAAATAATACATTATTGTACATGTAGAGACTAAGTCTTTCCGTTCGATAGTGATGGTGCAGAATTAATTCCTACGCTTATTATGATTGAATAGTAGTTTTAGGAACAGGTGGCAACCCTATGCAAAAAAAAACATTAGTGCTTTTCTAGAGGCCCTTTCATTTGACGCCTCATCTTTTGTAATCCAACTAACTGTGCGGTCCTTATAGTTTTTTTAGACAGGTGGCAACCCTATTAAAATTCTAAGTAAAAAAGGTCACTCTCCTGTCGATACAGAATATATTAGAAAAAATCTCGTCAAAATCCTTTCAGTGGTTTTCGAGATTAATAATAATAATAATAGATTGGCGCTTACACATATGTTAGTGTTTGGCCGAGCTTCTCCTCAGATTTTTGGCGTGCGCCTTGATGTTGTCACACAAAGCGGAGGGACCTACAGTTTTACGCCGACTCCGAACGGCGATTGTATTTTTATGAGAAGCTGTTTTCGAGATTACCGCGTACAAAAAAATCTTGACTTTCCTTTATACTATGTATAGATGTTCAGTATAATTAAATGCTATAGCAAAAGGTTATATTTAAAATGTATTATTAATTAGAGGACTTTACTTGATGCCCGGAGTTGTCTTCCAATGTGTAGAGTGTTGGGTGCTCGCAGAAGGCCAAACCTAACATCCGAGACAGGTAACAGGACTCGAGAAGAGGGAACTCGAGTAACGAGTAACTACAAGTGAAATTCTCTTATCAATAAACATGCTTAAGGTGAAGGGGGTTAACGTAAACAAAGGTCATTCCGATCTTCTATCAAAAAATGCCAGAGAAGAATGCCACGTATGAAATTATTTAGCTTCAACGAAGTAGTTCCATAACATAACATCAAGCAGCATCTAGCTTTCTACCCAAGGGCGTAGCCAGGGTCTGAGGTAAGGAGGGGCCAACGAAATATACTTGTTAATTTTTTTGAATATATTTATTGTTTACTAATTTTACGCTAATACCGATTTACAGAAAATTTTGGATTATTTCCTCCTGAATCATCTCGCAGTTTTCTATGGACGCTCATGAGGCATAGTCCAGAAAGCCTTTGTTCTCCTGTTGTGCTTCTGAGCCAAGTTTTTACTCTTCGAAATGAACTAAACGATCGCTCCACAGTAGCTGTTGCGCATGGAAAAGCACTCAAAATGGAAATACACTTACTATCTATCGCTAGTAGAAATTCGCTTTATTCTTTAAATAGATCTACAACTTCAACATCCTTCAAATCTTCTTCAGACAAGATCTTTTTCTTCCATAATTTGTACAAAAGAATAAGTTCACTGCCCATACCTGGATCAAAGATCTGTTGTACGTTCTTTTGTACCTTTTCACTGGAACTTTTAATCGAATACAATAGGTGTCATCTAGATTCCAGACAGCGAAAAAGCTGGACTCTTTTCATTGGAAAAGCGTAGTTATAAAGAGGCCGTTAATGAATCCATCTGGATTAAACATTATAGACCCCTCTGCCCCTACCTGGCTAAGCCCTTGTTTCTACCTACAGCAATTCATGGCGATCTGGCGAACTTATTATTAGTAGAGATTTCCAGAGATTCCTCTACGACATAGAATATAATAAACTTGATTTGCAGTACGACCTTAGGTCTTTTAAGTTATCAGAGATCATCACAAAACTTTGTCCAGTTTAGCGAAGTATGGAGATTTTTTTGTACCCGTAAATTGGATTTTACCTTAGGTTAGGTTAGGTTAGAGTGGCTGCCCCGTGCAGAGCGCGGAGCTCACGTGGGCAGGAAAAGCCCGTTGTGATACCACTGTGCGGAGCCATTTGCTTCTTTCCCTCCCTTA
This sequence comes from Rhagoletis zephyria, assembly GCF_001687245.7. Lineage (NCBI taxonomy): Eukaryota > Metazoa > Arthropoda > Insecta > Diptera > Tephritidae > Rhagoletis > Rhagoletis zephyria. The sequence goes on from NW_016158737.1 coordinate 53,914, forward strand.
GTAATTGAACCACCGAGTGCGCTTTATATAGCACGAAAATTCGAGAAAACAGATTTTGCTTTGAAACTGTTGCCACCGGAAAGCCCAACACTAAAAAAGAAAGAGCAAGCACCTTTTCGTTGGTGCGGGGGCTTAGCTGAATTACCGACCAGCCCCTACCCTGGTCAAGGCCCCTTCCCTGGCGAGCCTTTCTACAATTAAATTTTTTTAAGTAACATGTGAAAGAAGGATCTATAAAAAACAAATGCAAAAAGAATACCAAAAGGGTATGCCTCGGGCTATTACCGTTTCGATTCGTTAGGCTACACTGGCCCTCATGGCCTCATATGTAGTTTTGTTAGTAAGAGATTTTTCTATTTGTGTGTTTTAGACCGAACTCAATACTGCATTTCTTCGGCGTCTGACATTGCTTGAGGTACACTACTACTCCCATCCCCCATGAAAAACCTGTTTCAATCTGAGTCAACATTTTGGTCACATACGAAGAGACCAAGCGAATGCGAGAGCCTGGCTTGCATACATAAACGGAGGGTGTGGGCGAGAAAATGTTTCAGAAGCATAGTCAGAAGAGCTCCCAGCGAGTGGTGGTAAGTTGTAGCAGCACGTAGACAGGGGCCTCAAAAAGTTCTTCAAGTTTGAACAGAGCTTAACGTATTAGGGGAGCTGAATCCCAAAATCAGGCATGGAAGATTCCAGTCGTATTTTCGTACTGCTAAACAGATTTGACGTGATGTTAAATGTGTAACAAATTGTACATAATAGTTTTTTAGGTACATTTGTCAGCTTTTAGAAAGAAAATATTTTCCTCAAAATAAAGACAATTCGGAGATTTAATTTTCTACTCTTGCCACATACTCGAAAAAAATGGTAAAGCCGCCCATTAACGTTCAGACAGCAGGTCGAACGCTTCTCCACCAATGTTCAAACACCAACATTCGATCTATTATCAAACATAATTTTTGCATATACTTTGAACAGAAAAGCGAAATAGTAAATACATTTCTGTACACTTTAATAACATTTGCCTGTCTCTCATTAGTTGCATTCTAGATGCTTCACGATATTCACGAACAGGAACATTCTCCCTTAATAAACCTTATGGAAGGTGGTCACCTGGAATGACTTCCTGTAAAAACCTGCAAATGCGTGAAGCATCTGGAACGCAACTATTGCAATTCATTTGTTAACGATGTGGTTGATGTTTGTCCCATAAACACTCAAAGCTGCTGTACGCAGTGTTGCCGTTGAGAATTTTCAGAAAGTTGCAAAAAACGGGTAATTGATGAAAAAAAGGGCCACCATATTATTTTTGACTTTTTTTTTACTCGCAAAAAGATAAATCTGATATACCAAGTCAAAATCAAATTTACATGTATTATAAAGTGTTTTCCCTGCCAGAACGTTCCACTGTTAAATTTAAGAAGAAAATAGCGGGACAAGCTTTAAACAAAACATAGAAATCGAGTTGCTGCAAGGAGAAGAGTTGCATTTCCTTTAAAAGTTTTAAGTGGCGCATTTTTTCGTACTTACAGCAGGAAATATTTTTTAATAGTATGGTTCTGTTAACATTTCCTAAAACAAAATCAAAATTTTCAAAAAGTCGGGTCAAAGGGTATTGGCGCCTAAAAAGGTTCAAATTGCCCCTTTAGTCGCACAACGGCAACACTGGCTGTACGACGAGAGAAAATATTAACATATTTTGATTTTCATCAAATCGAAATTTGGTTGTACAAGCCGAAGTTGTAAAGCGTGTTGGATATTTAATAGGATGTAAACAAATTCTGAGAAAAAAGTTTAAAATGTCGATTTTTTATCTTATTTGGCTTTTGCTAGAGAATAAACCATGATAAGAACAATACAAGGTAAAACCACTGAGAGGCAGTCTGACTTTTTCAAGCAATATAATTTTATATGACTTTAGAATGCTTGAAAACATCAGAAAAAAATCATTGCGACGAATAGAGAGAATGATTTTACCTTGTAGTGTTTGTATCATGGAATAAACTGCATTTTAATTAAAGAATAATGGAAATTAAATGGAAGAAAAAGAACCGAGAATAAAATCAACCCCATTCAAGTGCATGGAAGTGTATCTGCCGTACACTCTCGGTCTAAGTAAAAACGTGAGTAAAACGAGCTTTAGAAAACATCGTTACAATAACACAACGTCAACTGTTTAAAATCACCACTTATCATACTCGAAAATTTAAGCCTAAAGAAATTTTAAATTTTCTACCACTATCTTAGATCATTAATTAATTAATTTTAAATTCATTTTTTTATATTTAATGTTTAACTTTACAAATACTTACAATTTCGTATTCACTGCGTAACAACCCGTTATAGCCTCGATTAGAAACGACTACAGTGCCGGGCTTAACTCCCAATCCGCCACTAGTGCCAATTCGTATAAAAACAGGGTCAACGCATTCAGCATAACGCACCAATTTAATTAATTCATGCAATACAACGCTCATGGTGGAACTGCCAACGCCATGGCTAACACACAACACGCAGCCAACCTAACAAATGAGTAGAGAAAAGTAAAAAACGTGCATAAATAAAAATTTGATCACTTATGGATTTATGCACATATGTATGTATTACCATAAAGCCAGCATATCTATGGCCCGCCTCAAATAAATTCTTTTGATAGTCACTTCCCGAATTTCCATCGTAAACCTTTTCATTTAAATATTTAGCCAATTCAAGCATGCGCACATCCTTTCCACCTAAACAAACAACCTAATGGGTGTGCCATTGAACGAAAACAAGGAAAATTAATTTTCGCGTTGGCGCTTATTGCAAAATATGTATTTCTTTCGATACTTATGCTTACCTTAATGTGTCCGTATTGTTTTTTAATCTCAGCTGTGTTCTTGGTATCTGGTATATTTACCGCTAAATGGTATAAGTTATCAGAAGTCATTTGCCCCAAATTTGGATTTGTTCCTGTGAATAGGCTGTATGGAAATGCACGTGAGAATATTCATACATACGGATATTGCGTACATACTGATATACATATATGTACATGTATTCATCAGGGACGGTAATCAGTACATTTCTATTAAAAAAAAAAAAAAATAGCAAACCAGGCGAACTTCGTTCCACCCCAAAGTAAATTTTTACTGAAACATTTGGTCCAACGTTTTCACAAACAATTCACGTACGTTCACGTTTGCTTTTGTGGTCATCTGAAGGCATATCCTCCATTTCCGTATAAAATAACCTAATGTAAGCGTTATGTCCGTGAAGAAGTTCTTGCGGCAACAATGGTCCGGTTCGATAGTGAATCGTCCTTGAATGTATACAGTGCAGTTGGTGGCAATTTCAAAATGGGGTAGCATCATTGGTCTACTTAAATCCAATATACATGTATATGTAGACTTATTTCAGACGAAATACCTTAAATCAGGGGCGCACCCAGGAATGTATTTTAGGGGGGGTTTTATATTTCTAAATATATATCACCGGAAAATACTGAAAATTTGCTTCAGATAATACGCTCTTTAAAATACATTCATGCAAGTTTTATGTACAGTATGTAATAAATAAACAAACGNCATAAACTGCACTTTATTTACATAAGATTAACAGAACTCAAACACTTTTAACCGACTTCAAAAGAGAGGAGGTTATCAATACGCCGGAATACATAACTTTTGACCACGTCAACCGATTTCAATAATCCTTTTTTTATTGGAACAATGGTACCTCAAGGGTCGTCCCGTAATTTGGTTTAGAGATCCGATGATTGGATCATGAAGAAATTAACGGTACCCCTAAATTTGAAGTCGGTTGTGTTCTTTCCTTAAAAACTACTTGTTTAATAAAAAGTTATATAAACTCAAGATGCGCTCAACTTTTAAAAGTACCTAATAAAAAATTTTAAAAGAGTCAGTAAAAATAAATTTATTGATTCCATAATTTTTTGCACTTTTATGTTCATTTTTTCGATTTCTGGTTTCTGGTTTTCGATAGAGATGGTGAGTTTTCACGATTGCTAAATTTTTTTACACCCGAGCGCACTTGTGCACAAGGGTATATTAATTTTGTTCACATAACGGTTGTTTGTAACAGCCAAAACGAATCGAGATAGATATAGACAAATGTATACATAAATGATCAGGATGAAAAAAGAAATCGATTAAGCCATGTCTGTCTGTCCGTCCGTCCGTCCGTGTACGCGATAACTCGAGCAAAAATTGAGATATCTCAACGAAATTTGGTACGTAGGTATTGAAAATGGGCGAAATCGGACTGTAACCACGCCCACTTCCCATATAACGGTAATTTCCAGAAATACGAAAACTGCGATATTTTAGTAACTACTGAATATAATTCACTCAAAATTTATATTTAAAATAACTTTTAGACGAAAAATAAGAATATTATACATTTTTGGAAAATGGGCGTAGCCACGCCCACTTATGGTTACATGTGTATATCTTGGTAACCGCTGCACCAATTTCTTCCAAACTTGGCACAGTTGTTGGCCTTGGTTCAACATACAAAATCGCCGAAAATTTTTAAACTCGGACGATAACTACGCCCACATCCCATATAACGGTAATTTAGAGAAATACAAAATCTTCGATAAATCAGTAAATATTGAAGCTAATTTATTCAAAATTGATGCTTGCAACAATTCTTTACCAAGAAATACGTTTATGTTAAAATTTTGAAAAATGGGCGTGGCACCGCCCACTTATGATCACATATATGTATATCGGTAACCGTTCTACCAATTTGTACCAAACTCGGTATTTTTATTGTGCTTGCCACATGAAAGAAAAACTTTGAAAATTATTGGAAGCGGACTAAAATTACGGCCGCTTTTCATATAACGGTAAATTTCAGAAATGCTTGAAACTTCAATATTTCGAAATTTAAGGACGGTAATTTACTCCAAATTGATACACCCCGGCTTACCATGTAGCGGTTGCTCCGCCCGAACTTAGACTTTCTTAGTTGTTAATATTTCGAATACCGAAAACTNTTGCTCCGCCCGAACTTAGACTTTCTTAGTTGTTAATATTTCGAATACCGAAAACTTTAACTGAACTCTCAAGAAAAACGAAAAATTCATATAAAACGACGGACGAGAAATGGAAAAGAAATTTTCTTCTACCAAAATTTCTTAAATCAGTTTGCAGCTCTCAAGAAAAAAATGCTCGTATATTTATTTCCTCATAGAAATTTACAGCAAAAGCAAAGCGCTTTTTCAGGCAACAGAAAGTATAATAAATATTTCTTATAATTTCCTTGAGCTGGTTTCTTAACTTTAAGATACAGTTTGTATTTGAGGTTATTAGTTTTAGGGGGGGTTTGAACCCCAAAACCCACCCCTTGTGTGCGCTAATGCCTTAAATATATTACAATTGTATTTGTAAGCATGCATACCCAAAATTTTCTAAAGTTCAAAGCAATTTTTAAAGTTTGTTGAGTTTTCATAATTTTTGTATGAAGTTTGAAATGGGGCGCTGGTTAAGTTAAGTGCTAGACCTTTATACAAAAAATATATGCATTAAGTACACAAAAAAAAATATCCAAAACTAGTCAAAATGTCACTTGACTTAATCAGCTGGCCACAAGGGTATATACAAATTTTATAATGAATTTGGAGTGTGCTAATAAAATTTGTTTTCATTTCGTGACAAACTAGTTTTTAACCGACTTCCGAAAAATGAGGAGGTTATCAGTTCGTCGGAATATTTTTTTTTAAGTATGTTACCGCATAACGTACATAAATACATACTAATCTGGTTAAGATCCCATCATTGGATCATGAAATATATATATATTTTTTTTGAAGTCGGTTTTTTTTTTTGCTAAGAATTACTTGTTTATATAACTACATTATTTATTACTATCGTGGAGCGCATGTTATAGACCTGAATTGATATGAAGGGTAATATATGTATGTAAGTGGATATATGAATAACGACCGCTTAAAATTGATCTTAAAATTTTTACTTTCTCTATAGAAATTTTTGGTCTCTGTTATGTAGTTTGACTATTGTCAATTAAACCTAATGGCGTTTTCGTTTCTATAAAAACTGTTGCCTTCTCATTGCCCTCTTCTTTGTTTATATGCGTAGAGGGCAAAGAGAAGGTAACCTTTTTCGGTAGATTCGAAAACGCCATAATGCATAACGTGGAGCGCATACGTTTTTCATTTTCAATCTTATAAATGGTTTATAATGACTTTTGCTAAAATTTCAAAATCGAAAGTTATCAAAAGAAATTTTATGGGATTAGGAAATATTATTTTCTAATTTTTAACCCATTTATATAAGCGTGGTATATAAAAAAGTTTTTTTATTTATTTAACTATATCTTTACTCCTTGCAAGATGCATATCATCTTCAAAGCAAGTTTTCTTTTAACACGATCGGCAATTTTTTGTTCAATTTTAACAAATCAAATTTTATATTTATATTTTATATTTCATAATTTTTCAACCATTTTTAGATGATGTCCCAATTAAAAAGTAGATTTTTTCGGCTTCATACTATTTGTTTCAGAAACATGGATATTTGTTGTAAGAAACTGAACTTACCGGGCCATTACACATTCAATTTTTCCCTTTCAATTTTCAATACTTTCACACTTTTTCACTAACACATTCTACACCATTTCTACGAAAAGTTGTTTTTTGCCCATATAAAAATATATGGAAAATATTGAGCGCTTTGAACGACCTCTAAATTTTTTTTGATTTCAAAATAAAAAAATAGGGATATACTTTTTTCGATATAGAACAATCCTAGCATTACAATTACGAATTTACTGTTTTTGGACCACCCTAATGTACATATAGTTTTCCAGTTGTAAAATTTCTTTACGTCGCACAGTGGTATTTTGGCGGAAAAAATAAGTTTTTTCAATATTTAATTTTTATTTTTAATGGTTCAGCCTAAACAAAGTGATATTTGAATAAGAAAATTGCATGATAACTTTGAACGAAATTGGCAGATTTATACAAACTAAAACCAACAAATTCGGAAGAATTGTATTCAACTAAAACTAATTGAGATTTTTGTTCACCTAGGTAATGTGTTTTTCTTAAAACTTTTGTTTTTATTGTTTTTGTTGTAGGTTCATATAAAAATATATATAAAAAAATCTACCAAATATTTTAACAAATACAGGCAGAAAAAAAATCACACTTTATAAATGCTAACTTTGACACTTTTGATAGGTAAAAACAATGTTTCCCTCGCCTTCCCACTATAAAAAAAATTAAAGACCGGAATATTTTCTATCGATTTCTGAAATAAAATTGGCTCACATTTATGACTTTTAACGTAACCGCATATAGTAATGATGGAATTTATTGTATTTTTAAGGCGTTTTTGGGATCAAGTTTGCACGCGAGGTATGTTTTAAAATAAACCGATTACTCCTGTTTTTTGGATGTTTAATTATAATATTATTGCTTAAAAATTGGCAAAATTTCGGAATTATATGTTCATCGGTCCACTTTTAACGGCCTTTTTAAAGCGGTTTTGAGGTATGGTTTGTATGGTTGTTGTTGTGGTATGCTGTGAAATAAACCGATTACACCCACTTTTCGAGGGTTCATATACATATATCGTTATTAAAAATAAGTGGACGGAGTCATATATTCATTCGTGTGCTTTTTAGGGCATTTGAAGTCATATTTTAGGTTAGGTTTATATGTGGGGTATGCTTTAAAATAAATTGATTACGTCCATTTATTTGGAGTTTATACTCAACATTATTACAAACTTCTGTACGAAATTTCGGACTCATATACATAGTATTCATCGGTGAAATTTTTATGGCATTTTTAAGGCGTTTTTGAGATTAGGTTTATATGGGAGGTGCGCTTTAAAATAAATCGATCACGCCAATTTTTCCAAAAAAATTTCACATACAAAAAATTCAAATTCTATGCCGATTCCTTCTAATTTTTTTCAAAAAATTTATAGAGCTGTACCACTGTGCGTCGTTCAAATTCGGATTATACTTATTTATCAATAAATAAATTGTTAGATCAAGGCTGCTCAAGTGCATTGTTTGTTGTCCTTATCTACATAGGCACATATCGCACATGCTCTGCAAAAGTGTATTAATTCAAAATTTGTAATTACAATGAAAACACCCTTCCCCATATGATTATCATGAGCTAAGGAATGGGTTTTACGTTTTTTGGTAAGCGGAAAATTTCGACTTATGTACTCACCTTTGGAGAATGCGTGCGATATGTATTTTCTAACACACTTCAATGCATTTCAAGGAATGCCTTTAAGCGTTTGCTGCACTTATATTTTTATACCCGACGGCACTTTTGCACAAGGGTGTATTAACTTTGCTCGCATAGATGTTGATATTTATCAAAACACTCGAAATAAAAAGAGAAATCAATTAAGCCAAGTCTGTCTGTCCATCAGAGCACACTATAACCCAAATTAAATATTTGATAACGCAACGAAATTTTGTAGAAAGGTTTCTCTTTATCCATGGTAGGTTGGTATTGAAAATGGGCGAAATCGGACAATAACCACGTATGGGCATAACGGTATTTTCGAGAAATGAAAAAACTATGGCTAAGTGGAAGTTCGACCTATCCCGGCAGCCAGTTTGAAAACGCCATATCTCAGAACATTTTTAAACAACGCTCTATCTCAGAAAACTTTTCAAAAGCGCCCTATCTCAGAATTTGCTTGAAAAACGCCCTATCTCAGAATTTGGTTGAAGAACGCCCTATATCAGCTGCTGATTCAAAAACGCCCTATCCCAGCTTATTTTCAATGTTTTTTCTTTTGAGATAGGGCGATTTTGAACCCAATTCTGCAATAAGGCGTTTTTCACTAAAATTCTGGTTGTTTTTGAACTGGCAGCGGAGATAAGTCGATCTTCCACTCAGCCAGCGATATATACATACATACATATGTTCATATTTATACGCAAACAAAATTTTTACAGATAATCAACTTAATGTAAGATAGCCATATCTCTTTCTTCTCGGTTACTTTGATTTTGATTTACGTTCATGGACCGATCACTTGGAATGTCCCAAACACATATCTGTGGTCAAAATCAATAATCACTCAAGTTCACTTAAGACAAAATGAATTATGTATACAACTCTATTTTCATCATAAGACTGCATGTTTAGGTGAAAACCTTTACATACGTCCTAAGGTACTTTTGCAAATAAAAATCGTGGATTTTCTCGGTGCATTCGGGGAGAGCATACAAATTAGTTGAAGACCCTGGTCCGATGACACGTTCATCCTCTTGATAAAATTTTACGGTAATATTTCTTATGTATATTTACTTAGTTATCATCTTTTTTGCTCGAGGAGGAAAAACTTTATATCCTTTCGTTTAAATTTTTCGGAAATATAAATATTTTAGTTAAGACTTTTACAATATACAAGAGATATTTTCTTATGTAATATTAAAGAAAATTAACCCTTTGCCGTCCCTGATGCATACCAAAATAAATTTTTTTAACTCTACTTACCGCCTTGGAGACATCTTTTAGAACTTTTAATTTATCCTGTAATACAAATGTAAAAAAAACATGTTATTTATGATATTTGCATTTACTACGATGAAATAAAAATCAACCTTTAATGTCAGTTGTTTGCTTTGTCCCCGTATTTCAAATACAGGCTTTTCTTTTTCTATACAAGCCAGGCCTAGCTCTTAAGTGTACGAAATTCCAAACTTGGGACGAGTTTGATCCGTATTCATCGAATTAAAATGATTGAAAATGGAAGAGACAAAAACAATAAACCAATAACTAAAGTACACTAAATGTAAAGGTCCACACCAAAACATTGCATTTCAATCATAAATCATTTTATGTAATTAAAAGTTGCTTTTGCCATTTATCGCTAAAATAAATTGTATGCTATAATAATAATACGGATTGTGCCACAAAACTAAATTGCTTACAATATCAGAAAATACTTCAAAATATGCAACGCCAGAACCAAGGAAACTCTATTTATAGGGATAAGGATTATGGCAGCCCTAGTATATGTGAATACCAGCGTGAGTCCATTCAACTAATGGAGAAGCTGCCTTCATTTTCGATGCTAACATACTTAAATCAATCAATTTCGTTTTCTTTCAAAAAAACCAACCAAACAGTTGAAGAAATCAGCCCCAGCCATACTGGTAGGTGAAGCTCTGCCAAATAATAAGTATTTCTTCTTCTATTGGTTCATTGGCCTGAAATCTTACAAAAGCTAATAGATTGGCTTTATCAGCTACATATGTCAGTAGTCTCAAATCGGAGAAACACTAACATATGTGTAAGCGCCATTTCTTATTATTATTTCCATTACTCCTTTTTTGTATAACCGGAAGCGGTCCAAATTCTCGCCAGAACCGGTTCTTCAAATACTCGGAACCGCACATCACTAATACGCGAACAGAAAATTGCAAGTTGTACGAACAGCTGATATAATTTTTGTTTACATTTAAAAGATTAAAATTGAAAACGTACAGGCAGTGTCACACGATTGGTACATTTGTACAGATTTGTATATATTTTATATTGGTACAAAATGAAAAAATTGGGACGAACATTTTTTTTTAGTCACACGATTGGTACAATACAGCGAACTTCTATTGAAAAATTTGAACAAATTTTTTTTTCGTCATGGCGCAATAAACATGTTAAGTAATAAAATTCCTTTCTCTCTTTATTTTCTGACATTTGACTGCCTTAGGGCCAGTTTTTCAGTGCCAGTTTAAACTTAGTTTTCGTAAACTGAGTTTAAATTGAACAGCTGGCTGACATTTGATTGGCTGATGTTAGTTTAAACTAGAGCTGTAAAACTATCGATGGTACTATCGATTGGTTTTATTTTTTTGTACTATCGGATGGTCGTTGGCCACTAACGATAGTCTTTGTTTGAGAAAATATATATATTGTTTATATTATCTGTACTTCTTAGTATGCATTATTTTATTTTAGAAAATGGGGATTTGGCTACATTGATTTGCTTAAACATCACTATTTTTTTTACCTTTACCGGGTTTAACACGGTTCAAGTAATGAATTCAATTCTGCTTGCTAGTGGAAGAGAGTGGAGAATCTGTACCATCTCAAGTGGTTCCAAGTTTCTTGTTTTGCTTTTGACATTTTCCCAAATAGAAAACATAAAAGAGAATGAACCAGAATTGCTTCAAAGTACTTGAATCATGTAAATCGGGTTTAATAAAATTGGAAAAAAAAAACTAGTTTGAATATGTTTTTGGAACCATACTATGGTGTTAGTGATTCTGCTTCGATGGAAGAAAGAATTGATATAAGCCAGGGTTAGTCAAATTTTGGAGATTCTTGTATCGAAGTGAAAGGCCAAAGTTACTGAAAATCGCAATATAGTTTCAATGCAAACTATCGAAAACATCGAATTTGATGACTATCGGTAGTTCTACAGCTCTAGTTTAAACAAAAGCCAGATTGTGCGTTTAACCTGAATTTAAACCACGGCCGTGCACTGAAAAACTGGCCGTTATAGTCAAGTTTTATAGGCAAATTTTCAAATAAGGCCATGTCAAAATTTTTCTTCTCGCTCTAATTACTTCCCTGGTATAATTCGTGATTGTGATAAAGAAAATATGTATGTGTGCCTTCACACGACTGGGATACAATTTGCACCAAATTGTGGGCAAATGCCCAATCGTGTGACACTGCCTTAAGAAAATTGATCGCAAAGTGTTATCCTCGCACAATTTATTGACTAAGCGAATAATTGCTTACTTCTTGCAAGTTTAATCAGTCATATTTTATCATTTTTCACTTCCAAAACAACAAATTAAATTTAGTGATTTGCGTAAATTCCATATAGCGATTTTTGATCAGCTGTTCTCTTGATGGCCAATTGCTGCTGGTAAAAATTTGTCCATCAGAACCCAAAAACCTCCACTCAAAATGAAATGTCGCTTTACTCTCTCAATTTCCCCTACTTTGCAAGTGGCACAGCTGGCCAATTTTTATAACTATCAATAATTATCAGGTACGCGAATGCAACTAATGCTACAAGTTCAGCAGTGGATATGCGAATTTTATAGACCGTCGATCGGTATTTTCGCTTCCCTTTCATATCCGTTTGCAATTCTAGCGATTATCCCAGACTTGTTTTTTAATTTTTTATTCACTTGCCTCAACCAAGCTTAGATTTGATTTTTAAATTTTATGTATTTCCAAAATTGCACCCGAACACTTTGAATTACAATCTATAACTGATAAACTAAAATAAACTAACTCGAAGTTTTAGAATGAGAAAAACAAAACTTAACCCAGCACTGATTTAACGCGGTAGCTAAAACAAAACGACGCCAGTTAAAAATGTTATCAATTTAGTACAGTAATATTGGGTAGTTATCCAACAAATTAACCACATTAGTTCTGATACAGCTTACAAGAAAAGTATATTCCCGCAGTAGGTCCAATCCCGTATTCAAAACCTAAAAATTCGCTAAGAGCGAGAGAGTAACACTGAAAGTACGGGATCGCTTTCTAGTAAAAAAATGGTAACTTCTGACAAATTCAACATAACCTCCAAACTTTTGGTTGTATTTTTTTGCTTATTTTGAATGTAAACACACTCAGATCACACATGTAAATAACCAAAAATACTTTCAAATCCACTTAAACAAGTAATTAAATAGTTTTCAACATGAATTAGTAGAGTGCACTTTTATTTTGTTTACAATTTGGTTGCCAAACACAGTACAGCTGATCGTTTGACACATTTACCAGAATTTACCAGCAAAAAATCTTCGGACTGAAACTGGTAACTTCTGACAGAGAGAGAACCTTATTTAGTCTTATTTGTGTCCTCCCAATAGTCAGCGAACCGACTATTTCTGACTGGTCCGGACTCATACGGGACTGTCTACCTTATGCTGCTGAGGATGAACGATTGCCAGAAAAGTGATCAGATACAGATAACAGATCAATTAAGCACCAAAGGTAATAAGGGACATACATATAACGTTTTGCGGTATCGCAGACGATGTGCGCTATTTTGCATTTTAAATAATTAAATTCGAATTGTATCTAAACCGAACTAAAAGCGGAAACTTCTACGAAAACAAATGTGGGGTGTAAAAATTTAATATGAGTGATTATATGTATGTATGTACATAATATGTATTATAGGGCTGGCACACAATGACGTAGGTTGACGGACAGAGAAACATATCAAATTCGCTTCTGATAGCGTAGAACCCAATAAACACTAAAAAAATATTTCTCCAACCTTGGAGAAATTCATAGTTCCAAGTTGATATCCCACATCATTCTCCAACTCATCTCTAACCGACGCGCAGATACGTAAAAAGTGATAGAGAAACGAATTTTTAATTATCAAGTGAAAAACTATAGCTATATAAAGGGGAAAATTACCAACAAAAAGTAAATAATCTTTAAAATATCCTCAAATAATCTTGAAAGAAAATAAAACGCCAAGTGAATCTAGTGGCAAAGTTACTGTCGGACTGTATACTGTGAAGTGAATTATTGTAATACGATATTGATTAACTACATAATATAAAAGGAGTAATAAAATGAAAAATTAATATTTAAATTCATCTATGTACGTCGATTCAATCAATAAGGTATGAGGCATTTTACTATTTCAATTTCAGTATTTCAATGATATGTTTGAGACCAACAGGTGAATTACATTGGAGTTCAAGTTGATAACTAGCATTTTCTCAACTTGATAAACAGTCCTTTTTCATACAAAGAAAAATGCCCTTTTTGTTCAGAACGCTATGATCCTCCACTTGAGGTACTGTTGAGAAACAACGTTGGAGACTTGAGAAATACCTTAGTTCTCAACTTAACCTCAAGTTGAGCTCAAACCTAAATGTTTATTGGGAAGCAACAACATCATCGTCATAGGGTTGTAAAAAAAAACATTGCTGTATCGAGCAACATCGATAGTCCTGGCCAGTGATGGAAATGTAGGCACAAAAATGCCATTTTTGGCACTTTCATTCACAGAGGCACTTTTGGCACAGTTCATCCTGCTTTGGCACAATCTTAAAATACAGAAATTTAAAACAAAAGGCCACTATAAAATAAAAGAATCACATACCACATTATAGATTAAAAAAATACAAAGAGTGAAAATTAAAAGCACTAAAAGTAAAATAAGGGCCATGGGAAATATTCACAAACCGCTGAATTCTATTGTGAATACGCAGTACGAAAAGTAAGTGAATTTTTATAATTTTTGTGCGAAGGTTGAAATGACGATTATGGTACATATATTGTGTTTATTAAATTATGAAGTAGACTTTTATATAAATTCTTTCGAAAATAATCAATGAACAGAATAGGCGAAACTGGTCAATATGTCTTACTGCCTATAAAAAATGTCATAATACCTATATTTCGGTGTATTTCCCCTCCACACTTATGCTGGATTTCCTTTAGTCATTAAATAGGCATTTCAATGCCTAGTAGAAATTCAGCATTAGGTTTGTAGCTTTTACAATGGGCGCACATGCACAACTATTTACGCCATTGTATGCTCTGAACTTGAGTCATTCTTGCGGCTGTTTGCAATTTTAGTCATACTTCTTAATAATATTTTTACGGTTATTTTAAAATTAACCAATTAATGAAACACAAAACTGCGATACAATCAATTTGTAAATGGGCCAAAAGTAATCGATTAATTTAATCAAATGATTAATCGCTGCCATCCCTACACATATGTATGTATAATAAAAGCATTACAAGGTAAATTCATTCTCTCAATTCGTCGGCCATGATTTTTTTCTGATAATCATGGCTTGAACTGGAAAATAAAAAAATTAAATTGTTCACAATTGTTGTTGTTCGAAATTGAAAATGAGAATGTGTGTGTGACTTTGAGTTTTGAATTTTAAAATTATATTGTTGGCAAACGTCAGACTGCCTCTCAATGGTTTTACCTTGTTATGTTTTTATCATGTATGTATGTATTAATAAGGATTAATCAATCAACTACATTAAAATTTTGAAATAAAATTATTGATGGACTTTTTATGTGTCAGCCCCACCCCCCAGCCCCCTTCCCCTCTTCCCCCCTAAATTCGATCCTGATGACGCCTATGCAGTAAGTAATAATTTTGTGCTGTTAAGGCGAAGCTATTTGCTTTCCTGACAAATATCGGCTGTGGCGTCCCGTAAAGACTACTGCTTCTGGTCCTGAGATCGCAGGTTTGTGTCCGGTTGGAGGTAGTTAGAGTAAGATAAGTCAATTATTTCAATTCAAATATAAATAACAAATTGTAAAATTTAATTTAATATGGAAACCCCTAAATACTCAAATACCATAAAAATTAATGAGATCATTTTTTTAACCCATTTTAAAAAATTGCAATAAAAAATAAAAAAAAATTTCAAAAAAACTCCTGCTCTGTGACTCGGTGTTACGCCTATTTTCATACAAAGCAAAGTATGTTGGACAATTTCTAGTAGGGAAGAAAATGAGCAGCATCTTGCATTGCATTTTATTATACTCAATTTTAATGCGCTACAAAATTGGAAAACCAAAATTTTTTCTTAATATTCTGATTAAAAAGTTTGAAATTTTAGTCAAACTTTACAGAATTTTCATAGTTTTTGCACAAAGTCTGAAATTTGGTTTTATATGGCTTTTGTATTAGGAAATGAGCTTTGCTTTCATAAAAGAAAAAAAAATATATGTATTCAATAACTTTATTGAGCTTGAGGGTGTTTTATATGAAAAATGTTGTAGGAAAACAACAATCATTTACAAAGCTAGAAATTATAGTTGCTATTTCGGAGATCACCACGTCTCCTTCAGACTTCTTCAACCGCGGTCATTGGGATAAGAACCAGCGACCTCGGATTACAAAGCCAGTGATCTACTCACTGACCTAAGTTTGCTACGTAAGCTGCAATCAAGGACAGCTATTCTGCTGCTATTTAGACTCGATCACGTAGTAGTTGTTTGTTGTTGGTTTTTGTTAATATTCTATTTTTAGTATATTTAACTTTTAAGCTGTGCTCGTCCTTAAGTTATTTGTCGTTTTTTTTTGTTATTTATGGCCTTTAGAACATTCAACAATATTATTGAGCTAGGGGCTGTTTTATAAGAAAATTGTTGTAGAAATAATGTTGAATATGATTGTTATAAGGGCCATAAATAACAAAAAAAAACTAAAGAAAAATAGCTAAAAATCTTCCTGAAATGTCGAGTCCTATTTTATATTTGGGTCACTGTACGTGTTCCTCGATTCGAATCACAAGCATCCAGACTAAAAAATAATAACTGTTTATAAGGAAAATTACTACCATATACCAACATCACTTAAAACTGGTCCATAGGCATGCAATTTTAATGAGCTATTAAGGCGCCGAAATACCGAACACCGAATACGGGACAAATTGAGGAAATTAAAAGAAATACAGAAAATTGGGTGTCCCGTATAAAATAAATAAATTATTAGGTCAATTGGTCAAAAAAGGGGACTGTCCCGTAAAATAAAAGACGGATGGTCACCGTAATCACAAAATAAGTATTGGTTTTCTGGAAATCCCGCCTCCAGCGCCACCTAAGAGACCCATTTCACGTAGAGGTATTTCTCTTCACATATGGAATTTACATTTTAAATTTCTACAGAGTGTGATCATAAATACGTTTTTCCTGGATATCCTGACTTGAGTGCCACCTTACGGATCCATTTCTCGCTAAAGTATAAATTTCAGTGCAAGTTTGAAGTAGCTTAGGCTTACCACTACTTTTTGGCAATTTTTTGTTTAAGTATTTTTTTCTCCCGACTAGCACTCCAGAGCTTTGCTCTGTCGGCCATTGCGACTGTTTGAGCGCCGCGAGCAAAATGACATACTTATTCCTTTCATGGCAAGTTAATTTTTCCTAAGAAGAAAGAAAATAGTACTGAAAACTAAGGAATTGTGTTTTCCATAAACTGAGTTAAATCGTTTACTCATATTAAGGTAGCCATTTCTTTTGAGCTATTTCAAAGTAATATTTCCTTTGAATAATATACTTTTTCCTACCATCAACGAATGTTTTTTCTGAGTGTACATATGAATTTTAAAGTGAAACCAATTTACTCATTTTGCGTCCAAACTACGCAAAAATACGAGTTGGTCAAAGTGCTTTCCGGGAATTCAATGGGGCTCGACCCTATTAAGCTGGCATTTCAGGGTACTATTTTATATATATATAAGGAAAATTTCAAAGTTAGGGGGGGGGCTCGAGCACCCCCCTGCTTTAAACAATATCGCATCTCAAAGACACCAGCAATAGCTTGATCGGTATTGAAAATTGTATCCGTTGCGGATTGGTGAAATTCAAACCAAAGACTGTCTGTTCATGTCCATATCACTCACGTTCTCTAATGAAAAACTTTCTTGCATGAAATTTTTAAAATAAACAGCTAGATACATCTTACTTCATTATTAACTTAAGATTCTGGAGGAAAACGATTAACAATCCTACTTTCATCCACACAAGTATGTCGCATTCTTTTTAAATTCGTAGGAATTTGTTTTCGTATTATAATTTTATGCGCTGCTCTTAGGTGATTTGGCAACGCTGTTGTACTGTTATAAAGATTCATTTCTCTACCATATTTTTTCATTTCGCTTAAGTTTTATTGGTAATTTTTTTTTTTTAAATAATAGAAAACAGCATTCGGCGCTATTGTTAGAAGAAACGTTTTAAATTAAGAATTGCTAATGCAAATGAATTTAAAAAAGTCGAAAATCGACAGTGAAAAGTCGACTTCAGTCTACTTGCATAAATTGAAATTCGATCATTAGAAGTCGAGTTTTAGAAGCAAAAAGTCGATTTTGGTCGAAAGTCAATGCCGACTTTGCCATCCCTACGCCGCACAGTGGGGCAAAAAATGTTGATGTGGACAAATCCATTTTGAGAGCCCATATATGAACCGATTTCAAATTTCTGTTTTTAAATAAAATATAATTAAATTTCGCGTCTATACTGCTTTTGAAATCCGTTTTTCCTAATCGAAAAACTCGAGAACAGCTGTACCAATCTTTTTGAAATTTTTAACATCGACTCTAGACCCTTGAAGGATGATAATAGAATAATAATAATTTCGATGTATCAAGGGGCGTGGCACCTCCCATACAAACTAAAGTTTTCACACAACATATCTCGGAAAGTATTCATCGTAGGTTGCTGCAACATACACTAAGAAAAAGGCATTTCTTTAAAACAGGAAAATAGTATCCTTATTTTAGAGATACTGCTTTTTTTTAATATTACGAAACATTTACTCAATTTGATAAGTTTTTCTTTAATTAAGGTTCATGCTAAAAATATGGCGTCATTAATTTGAGGAAGTAAATTTACTCAATATAAGTAAGAATTTCCTCAATATAAGTAATAATTTCCTTAAATAATTTTGAATATTGTCAGTGCTTTTAGGACAAAGTTAATTGCTTTCCTGGCAATTTTCGGCTATGACGTCGCGTGAAGACTACTGGTTCTGGTTCTGATATTTCAATTGAAATATAAATTACAAATTGTAAAATTAGTTTCATATACGGAAAAACCTAAATACTAGAGTAAATTAGATAATTTTTTTTAAATACAATTTAAAAAATTACAATTAAAAAATAAATAATAAAAAAAAAATATTTCAAAAAAATTCCTGCTCTGGGACTCGAACCTTGCATCTCTCGACTAGCACTCCAGGACTTTGCTCTGTCGGCCATTGCAACTGTTTGAGCGCTCGTGCACAAGCAGCCGAATCTCCGCGTTGAGATCCCTGATACGGGTATTTCCGGGATCGGCCTGACGAAGGTTGTCACGCTCATCCGCTAGAACAGCCGCTTCAGCAGAGAAGTTTGGACGGGGGTCCATAATGCATCCTGCTGGTACAAAGGGAGCTGCAGCAGCAGTGACAACCCTGCGGAATTTACGCTCNTTTTTTTTTTTTTTTTTTTGTGATAAGCTAACAATTTTCTCCGGCGGTCATGCGCATACCGGAAAAAATTTCTCGATGAATGCACCTTACATAGAAGAATTCCATTGAATACTTCTAATTGCTACAGTTGTTGCCAATCCGATTACGCATTCTTTTTGTATTGGTAGCCTTCCAAAAAAAAGACATTCTGCCACGCTGACCGTAATAACCCTCCGTCAGCAAGTTTTGACGAATTTGTCGACATTAACAATGTTGATTTTAATCAGTTCTGCAATATGTAAATAGTAAAATTTAAAATTACATTTTATTTTATTGATATATCTTTTATCATTACAGGAATAAAAGAATTGGCACTATTATGTAAAAAATGTACAATTTTCCCAGAAATATTTTCTAAACAGTGTTCTTGAATATCCGAACTTAAGCTTAGTGTGCTCGATTTCAAAATCCCTAGGAGAGATGATTTAAGAAGAGAGGTGAAGAAATCATCTAAGCCCAAAACTAAATTGCTGTGTAGTATAAAACGAGTATCGAGTTTTTGAATTTTAGTAACAAAATTAATTATCGTACTAGTTATTATGGTATTAGTTCCTACTCCACCTGCATACAAGTAGTTGCATACTCATCACTCATACAAACGTATTAAATGTTTTCAACGTTGAAGGAGTCTACTCGCGTTCCTCAATTTAATTTTTTCCTCCACAATTTTGAAATTTTTAAAATACGGTTGCTGAAGTTTTCTTTTGAGAAAAGTATAATATACTTTGCAATGCCGAATTTTCAATAACCGATGAATTTCTGTTGTTTTACGGATAAAAAAATGTACGAAAAACGCATGGTACCAAGCATGATAAAAACATAGCAAGGTACAACCGTTCTCTCATTTTGTCGGCCATGATTTTTTTTTTGAAGTTTGCCAACATTTTAAAATCATATAAAAGTGAAAATAAAAAATTGAAATTGTTCGAAATTGTTGTTGCTTGAGATTGGAAATGAAAATGTGTGAGTTTGTGAGTAAATTTAAAAATTAAATTGTTTGTTGTTCTACCTTACTATATTTTTATCATGGTACCAAGGTACATTGAACAGATAGTATAAGTAGAGCGGCTGATTTGATTTATTTTCAAATTATTTGGTCTCGAAAATGTCAAATATTTTTAATTTTTTCTCACAAAAATTCTGAATTGTTAAAATCCATTTGGATGTGAAACCTTTTTCCATACAAAACAAGCGATTGAATAGCAGCTTTTGGAACGTTCGCCCAACTCAGCAGCACAACCGCTGATTACTGGCCCTTGTAAAGGATGGATCAATGCTTCGAGAAGGAAACAAATTTACTAGGAAAGAAAGTTGCAACAATTTTTATTTTTTCCAATTTCAATTATTTATTTTTTATAATTTTTTGTATTTCACATGGCACGCTTTGATTTAGAAGAAAAAATTCAGAACAGTTTTTGACACTTTCGATACCGGAAGCAACAACAAAATACACGCAAATGTTGTTTTTGCTCTACTGATATTACCTGTTTAATGTGCCTTGCATGGTACACAAAACGTACTTTTCCTTGCTGGCTGCGTATCAAACAGGTAGTAGCATAGCCGTATGAATAAAACTAAGCAATTGATTTTTCTTAAAATTTCTTCTCTACTATTTTGTTTGAATAAATCGAGTAAAAGATCTGAAATTTTAAGAAAAAGCAATTGCTTATTTTTTATTCATACGGCCCTTATCACTGCTGTGATTTCTACTGCGCCTCAAAGTTTGCCACTTCGACAGATATGCGCTACAATACACATTTTTAAGTTTTTGTGTATTTTTATAGCACTTAAAATCGAACTATGGGGCATATTTTGCGACGCACTAGAAATCACAATAGTGATGAGCTAAGTTATGTGACTATTGTACAATAAAAGACATGTAATTCCAGTGCTCTTTTCTGTACGTTTTTCTTTCGGTGACTTCTGGTAAATTTTCCAAATTATCAAACCTTGTAGACCTTGGCGCACTATCATGCCATCTTAATTAAACTTTGATGAAACTTAGAATTTCTTAAAAAACATTATAGCGCTCAACATATTTCTTTAGGTGCTTGGCCAGGCTTCAATCTCCAGAGCGGTGACCGCTATTGGAAAAATATTACGATGTTATTAGATTGTACATGTTTATTAGTTTAATGTAGAGATAACATCTAAAACAAAACTTGTGCACAAAATGTTGAATTTATATGTTGTTTCCAAAATTATAAAGCTGATTTATAGTTAAATATTTGGATAGTTTCGAAATTACTTTAATATACCTATGTATTTAGCTTAACAATATCTTATCAGAAAATTATCATAAAATTAACTAATATTGAAATTCTTCGGTGCTCAGCTCTTTTTTTGCAGCATTTCGCGTACGGAACGAAATACTAATTGCTCCCAAGCTTCACTATAAGATGCAGCATTTTCTGAATCACCCCATATAATCTTTTGTAGCTCTTCTGGCGTATGACTGAGAGGCTCAACGCAGAATGGATTCCAGCTAGGACTATATTTTGTTGTTCGTACTGAAACACCCTGTATTCTTTCAGGAAGAGCTCGCAAGTTAATGAAGGTATTGGTGGCTAGTTTTAACGAATGTATTCTAAGTGGTAAAATACAAATTAATACCTTGTATTTTTTGAACTAAATTTACAAAAATCTTACTCATCCAACGGTGAAAAAAGTAACCTTAGGCGATTTTCGGTTGTTTCCACCAACTGCGAGTAGTATTTTATCATCTCTTCTAACTGATCGTAATTTTGTCGGCGCTGTTGTATGCATTGTTTAATGTTATAAAATTTCTTTTTCTGTTGCGCATAACGAATTTCCAAGTTTTCTAATATAAAGTTAATTTATTATTACGTTTCTCCATTCATATTCCAATAGCTTCGGATGCTCACCCAGTTTTTCGTGGTACTTAGAACTTAATTTGCTCAGTGCAATTTCGTGCTTTTCCAAAGCGATTTCACGGTTTAACATTGATTTAAAGCGTTTCCCGTAGTCGAATCTTTTCATTTTAATATTGTTAAATTGGAACAAATATTGCCTCCTAAAATTGCTTCAAACACGTCGTTACATCAAAACAATTCAAAGACGTCAAAACGAGCGTAGACGCGATTCCTCGGATCAAAACAAAAATGATTGACAGTTTGTTATCGACACTGTTGCCAACCTTTTGCTTTTCGCACTAAATTCAGTGCTTTTCTTTACCGGCCTTCTTTACGTGCTGGCAAATCTCGTTTTCGTGACGACGCATGCGAGAAACGTACGCGAAAAAGTACGAAGCATGCTGTTTCTCACATACTGACATGATCCAACTACACAAGAACATATCATCGCTGGAATAATGAAATAGTGTAACATGAAAAGTATAGTTTTGAAAAAAACGAATTGGAAGTTTTTATAAAGCATTACAAACCATACAAATACAATTTCGTTTTTCGGGAATAAATTAGTTAGCCAAAGAAATATTTAAGAAAACTAAAGATTTTTCTAATAGTTTAAAGGATTGTCTATCCAATGGTGCAATTATCGAATAATAGTGTACGTGGCATTTACACTGTTTCTTTATTCGAGCGACGATATATACTACTAGCTCTGATCCAATACTTTTTTGTATAAAATCCTGTAAAAATGTCAAACAGCAAAATTACTCTCTGAAATGAGAGTAAAAAGTGAGTAACAACAAAAAGTACGGGAACAAAAAAAGTATTTTTCCTGTAAAAACGTCAACCAGTGATCGCTTGACACTTTTCATGATTTTACCAGAAGAAAAAAGTTCGGGTAAAATTTTGCAACTTCATTCTCTACACAACTCTCCAAAAATCGCTATCATTTCCAGAATTTTGGAGGAATTTGTAGTCGTAGTAGTAGAATTATAATTGAAATCGGACAACGGAATAAAAAGGCGATGAAAAAATATATCCGATGGTATCGCGATAGTAACCACCATTCATCGATAGTAGTGACAAATTATAACTATCGATAATATCGATAGTGCCATCGATAGTTTTGCAGCACTACTGCAAAAGTTATATTTCAGTTTTTCAGTAAAAGTTGTTTTTCTTGGCAGTTTTTCCTTTTTTGTGTAATATATTGAATTGTGTATTCCCATAAGCTCTTAAACATCAATACATAAAGCTCAACTGTAAAATTTCCGATTTAAAATGAGTTCGGATAGTGATGACGATGGCTCGACTGGCCGTGGTGGAGGAGGCTCTGCTGATAGTTGCGCCGGCGGAGGCTTTGGATTCGATTTAACCGGAATTCTTTTTGGAAATATAGACTCTGAAGGAAAGTTGGTGGATGATGATAACGGCAATCCCTTCGATCCAGAATTTCGTGAACACATCAGTTCACTGTCCAAGTAAGTGCTTTGAGACTAATTATCAATTGTTATTAGAAATATTTTTTGCAGATTGGGACTGAATTCAATGCTAAATGAAGTAATAGAGACTGAAAAGGATGAACTAGACGAAGCAGATCCACCTAAACATCCAATGAGTGATTTTGACGCATTGAAGGCAGGGTTTTCAAGCACTGATGGTAATGAAGCTGATAACGAGGACGATGGTGAAATTGTGAAGCATGATAATGCTATCGACTACTCAGACATTAATGAGCTTTCCGAAGATTGCCCAAGGACGCCGCCCCCAAATGATGCAAATATGCTTGAAGATCTAGAGGATGCAATACCCGCTACAAAAGTCGAGACTTCAAGTAAATAACTTCAATTTGCAAATTTATGGGAATTATATAGTAACATTTTAGGTCTCACCAAAGATGATAAGGAATTGATGCCCCCTCCTCTAGCACCGATTCGCAGTGTATCAACTAGCAGCAATAATGTAGATGGATCAGTTAAAGCAAATGGTCCCGATAGTTTGAATTCAGAAACAAAATCAGTGAAACGTAGGTTTCTTGAAAATGTAAATAGAATAAATTTAAAGATATATTTTTATATTAGCTACAGAACGCAAGTTGGATACACCCTTAGCAGATATGCTCCCATCTAAATATGCCAATGTGGACGTGAGAGAATTGTTTCCAGACTTTCGACCTGATAAAGTGTTGCGCTTTTCCCGACTTTTCGGGCCAGGAAAGCCGTCAAGTTTACCACAGATTTGGCGCAGCGTTAAAAAAAGGAGGCGGCGCAGAAAGCATTCTAGGGACCAGAAAGTACAGTTTTTTTTTTTTAATGTTACCTTTCAAGATATATTTTATTAGTATTTTATACTAGAACCCAAACGCTGGATCTGACTCCACGAGTGATTCAGAGGAGCCGAAGAAAAAAGGGTTTGGTCTTCATTATGGTCTCGACGCAATGCCTTACCAATGTATGTCCGACGATGAAGATAAATTACTAAGTATTACAAACAGTGAAGATGTAAAACCCGAAGGACCAGAAAGTGGAGAAAATAACGAAAATAAACCAAAAATCGCCGACTGGCGTTATGGACCCGCTCAGATCTGGTACGACATGTTAGATGTACCAGATTCTGGGGAAGGTTTCAATTACGGTTTTAAAAATAAGCACATGACTTCACAAAAGGGAGGTGTATCCGACAGTCAAGCAGTAGTTCCAGTCGAAGACGATATAGAAATAAAGGGTGAACCGATAGCAGATGATGCGTTTTTGATGGTTTCACAACTGCATTGGGAAGATGAGGTTGTATGGGATGGCAACGATATTAAAGCAAAGGTGTTGCAAAAACTAAATTCAAAAACAATCGCCGCTGGCTGGTTGCCATCGAGCGGATCACGCACTGCTGGTGCATTCAGTCAGCCTGGCAAAACAATGCCCGTGTCGGGAAACACACAGGGCGGCAAACAAGGTAGTGGTGGCACCTCTTCTAGCAAGAAAGCTAGTCAAATGTATGTGGTAAAAATCAGTGTTATTATAAGTAAAATCAGTTTGTTAATTCAAATTATTTCAGAATGCAAAGTAAGCCACCAGAAGCTGTTGACGATACGTGGTATAGCATTTTCCCTGTTGAGAATGAAGAATTGATTTATGGAAAATGGGAAGATGAAATCATTTGGGATGCTGAACAGATGACTAAAGTACCAAAACCTAAGGTACTTACACTTGATCCAAACGATGAGAACATCATTCTTGGCATACCCGATGATATCGATCCATCCAAAATCAGCAAAAATACGGGTCCTCCACCGAAAATTAAAATACCACATCCACATGTTAAGAAATCAAAGATCTTGTTAGGCAAAGCAGGCGTTATTAACGTCCTAGCAGAAGATACTCCACCGCCACCACCGAAGAGCCCAGATCGTGATCCATTTAACATTTCGAATGATTCGTAAGTTAAATCACACGAATTCAATTGAAATACAAAATTAACACCACTAATATCTTAAAGCTATTACCAGCCGAAAACTGAACCAACATTGCGTCTTAAAGTGGGTGGTGGCAATTTGATACAACATTCCACGCCAGTTGTTGAATTGCGTTCTCCATTTATACCGGTTAGTGCATTTATTTCTAAAGACAAACTTGCATTTTACTTAATTAACTGTGTAGACTTATATGGGCCCGATGAAATTGCGTGCTTTCCACCGTCCGCCACTGAAACGTTTCTCCCATGGTCCATTGGCGTCGCCAGGACCGCATGCCGTGCTCCCATTGCTGAAGTATATAGCCAAAAAGGCTAAACAACGCGAACTTGAGCGCATCGCTTCCGGCGGCGGAGATGTGTTCTTTATGCGCAATCCTGAGGACTTGAGCGGCAAAGACGGCGACATAATTTTGTGCGAATTTTGTGAAGAACATCCACCGTTGATGAACCAAGTAAGGCAGAGAATATAATAAGTATTTTATAAATACTTAAAATACTTATTTCTTTAGGTTGGTATGTGTTCCAAAATCAAAAACTACTACAAACGAAAAGCGGCGAAGGATAATGGACCTCAGGACTTTAAATACGGTGAAGTCGCATTTGCTCACACCAGTCCGTTTTTGGGAATACTGCACCCTGGTCATTGTATACAAGCGCTAGAAAATAATATGTATCGTGCACCGATCTATCCACACAATATTAATCCAACAGACTTCCTTGTGATTCGTAACCGGAGCAATTATTGGATACGAGCTGTGAACGCGTTGTTTACCGTAGGGCAAGAATGCCCGATTTACGAGGTACCCGGTCCTAATTCGAAGCGCGCAAATAATTTTACAAGGGACTTTTTGCAGGTACGCAAAACTGCAGTAGTGTCAAAAGTTGTTTAATAACTTTTAATTTCAGGTATTCATTTACCGGCTATTTTGGAAGAGTCGTGATAATCCGCGACGCATACGCATGGATGACATTAAGCGTGCGTTTCCAGCACACTCAGAAAGTAGCATACGTAAACGCTTGAAGCAATGTGCTGATTTTAAGCGTACCGGAATGGACTCCAATTGGTGGGTTATCAAGCCGGAATTTCGGTTGCCGTCTGAGGAAGAAATACGGGCAATGGTCTCACCGGAACAATGCTGCGCGTTCTTCAGCATGATTGCAGCCGAACAACGTTTGAAAGATGCTGGCTATGGCGAAAAATTTTTATTCGCGCCACAAG
The DNA here is from genome assembly GCF_001687245.7 of Rhagoletis zephyria. Lineage (NCBI taxonomy): Eukaryota > Metazoa > Arthropoda > Insecta > Diptera > Tephritidae > Rhagoletis > Rhagoletis zephyria. The sequence continues at coordinate 80,455 of NW_016158737.1, forward strand.
AAGATGACGACGAAGAAGCACAGTTGAAGTTGGACGATGAAGTTAAGGTAGCCCCATGGAATACCACCCGGTAGGCACTAAATTTATTTCAAACATTAGATGATATTAAAACTTTTANCGATGAAGTTAAGGTAGCCCCATGGAATACCACCCGGTAGGCACTAAATTGATTTCAAACATTAGATGGTATTAAAACTTTTCATTTTTATAGTGCCTACATTCAAGCCATGCGTGGTAAATGTCTGCTACAATTAACGGGACCAGCTGACCCAACAGGGTGCGGTGAAGGGTTTTCGTACGTGCGCGTGCCGAATAAGCCAACAGTGAGTTGCTGGGTCATATTAGAAATTTGTAATTCAAATAAGGATTTTGTTCGCCCTACAGCAAACTAAAGAAGAGCAAGAGTCACAGCCAAAGCGTACAGTCACTGGCACAGACGCTGATTTGCGTCGTCTTCCATTGCAACGCGCGAAAGAATTGCTTCGAAAATTCAAAGTTCCTGAAGAAGAGATTAGGAAGTTGTCTCGTTGGGAGGTTATTGACGTAGTGCGAACACTCTCTACCGAGAAAGCCAAAGCTGGCGAGCAAGGTATGGATAAGTTTTCACGTGGCAATCGTTTCTCTATTGCAGAACATCAGGAACGTTACAAAGAGGAATGTCAGCGTATTTTTGATTTACAAAACCGTGTTTTGGCCAGTTCAGAGGTGCTTTCCACCGATGAGGATGAGTCCTCGGCATCTGAGGAATCGNATTTTTATAGTGCCTACATTCAAGCCATGCGTGGTAAATGTCTGCTACAATTAACGGGACCAGCTGACCCAACAGGGTGCGGTGAAGGGTTTTCGTACGTGCGCGTGCCGAATAAGCCAACAGTGAGTTGCTGGGTCATATTAGAAATTTGTAATTCAAATAAGGATTTTGTTCGCCCTACAGCAAACTAAAGAAGAGCAAGAGTCACAGCCAAAGCGTACAGTCACTGGCACAGACGCTGATTTGCGTCGTCTTCCATTGCAACGCGCAAAAGAATTGCTTCGAAAATTCAAAGTTCCTGAAGAAGAGATTAGGAAGTTGTCTCGTTGGGAGGTTATTGACGTAGTGCGAACACTTNACAGTCACTGGCACAGACGCTGATTTGCGTCGTCTTCCATTGCAACGCGCGAAAGAATTGCTTCGAAAATTCAAAGTTCCTGAAGAAGAGATTAGGAAGTTGTCTCGTTGGGAGGTTATTGACGTAGTGCGAACACTTTCTACCGAGAAAGCCAAAGCTGGCGAGCAAGGTATGGATAAGTTTTCACGTGGCAATCGTTTCTCTATTGCAGAACATCAGGAACGTTACAAAGAGGAATGTCAGCGTATTTTTGATTTACAAAACCGTGTTTTGGCCAGTTCAGAGGTGCTTTCCACCGATGAGGATGAGTCCTCGGCATCTGAGGAATCGGATCTTGAAGAACTGGGCAAAAATTTAGAAAATATGCTCTCAAATAAAAAGACATCCACACAACTATCACTAGAACGCGAAGAGCAAGAGCGTGAAGAGCTGTTGAAAAAAATCATGGAAGATCAAGAGGGTGGAAAGGCCGGTAAATCAAAAGATGGCAAAGATGAAAATTCACAGCAGCCCGTTGCGAATCCAAATCAGGGTCGTATACTTAAGATAACACGCACGTTCAAGGATCACGAGGGAAAGGAGTATACGCGGGTTGAAATTGTGCGCCGCCAACCAGTTATCGACGCATATGTGAAAATACGCACCACAAAGGACGAACAGTTTATCAAACAATTTGCCACATTAGATGAACAGCAAAAGGAAGAAATGAAGCGCGAGAAACGTCGCATACAGGAACAACTGCGGCGCATCAAACGAAATCAAGAACGGGAGCGTCTTGCACTCCTAGCTCAAAATCAAAAGCTTCAGCCCGGTGGTATGCCGACTTCGCTAGGTGATCCGAAATCATCTACTGGTTCTTCGCATAAAGAACGTGATACACCCCACAAAGAAGTCAGTCCTTCACGAAAGAAGTTTAAATTGAAGCCAGATTTGAAGTTGAAATGTGGTGCCTGCGGACAGGTGAAATATATGAACATGAGATATTTGCGAGGACAATAAACAATTTTTCTTTTCTTAGGTTGGTCACATGCGTACTAATAAGGCATGCCCACTCTATACTGGTTTGCAAGGTCCTTCGAATTCTACCAGTGCTGCCGTCTCTGAAGAACAAGAGGAGGAGATCGATAAGGAGGTCAATTGCGAGGACGACGATTTAGTAAATGTGGATGGCACGAAGGTTACATTAAGCAGCAAGTTGCTTAAGCGTCATGAGGACGTTCGTCGGCGCACACTATTATTAAAAGTACCAAAAGAAGGAGTGGGTAAAAAAAAGCGGCGCATGGCGGGTGACTTGCACTGCGATTACCTGCAGCGCCAAAATAAGACTGCAAATCGTCGTCGCACAGATCCGGTCGTTGTTTTGTCCTCAATCCTTGAAGAGATACTCAATGAGCTGCGCTCGATTCCCGATGTGACACCATTCCTCTTNTACCTGCAGCGCCAAAATAAGACTGCAAATCGTCGTCGCACAGATCCGGTTGTTGTTTTGTCCTCAATTCTTGAAGAGATACTCAATGAGCTGCGCTCGATTCCCGATGTGACCCCATTCCTCTTTCCCGTTAACGCCAAGGTATGTTTGGCTAAAGAAAAATGCAAAAAAAAAAACAAAAAAATTATTTTATTATTGCAGCTTGTGCCCGACTATTACCGTATCGTCACGAAACCAATGGACCTGCAAACGATGCGAGACTACATACGTCAAAGACGCTATCATAATCGTGAGGAATTTCTAGCCGATCTCAATCAGATAGTCGAAAACTCGACACTTTATAACGGAGCGCGCAGCTCTTTCACAGTTGCAGCCCAACGCATGTTGCAAAGCTGTTTCGAGCTATTGGCTGAGAAAGAGGATAAATTGATGCGTTTGGAGAAAGCTATAAATCCACTGCTGGATGATGATGATCAGGTCGCACTGTCGTTCATATTTGAACAGCTACATGGCAAGATCAAGTTAATGCAAGAGAGCTGGCCATTCTTGAAGCCTGTTAATAAAAAACAAGTCCGTGACTACTACACAGTTATTAAACGGCCAATGGACTTGGAATCGATTGGCAAAAATGTAGAAGGTAGGGCAAAATAAAAAAAAATGAATTAAGTGGTCTAATAGGCAATGTTTTTTCTTTGCAGCCCATCGTTACCATTCCAGAGCTGAATTCTTGATGGACATTGAATTGATTGCGTCTAACTGTGAGCAGTATAATGGCAGTGAATCGCGTTTCACCAAAAATGCAAAAGTTATACTTAACTACGCGCGCACACAGTTGGAAGAGGTATTTCGAATTATGCAAAATTTATTATCGTTACTAAGCGTTACTAAGTGGTCTCCCAATTGATTAGTTCTCTGAGCATTGTGCACAGCTCGAACAAAACATTAGCAAAGTACAAGAGCGTGCTCGTGCCGATGCTGAGTTGGATGACACTTGGTGCGGAGATGATCAAGACTATGACTTTCCACATCGAACGAGTCGTTCGAGTACACCCGAAAACGATTTTATCGATGTCGAAGGTAATGAGCGACCAACAACATCAGCTGTGGCATCAGCATCATCTTCAGCATTGCATCGTAGCTTTATTGGTGGCATTACAATACCAGCACCTACACAACCAGGTGGCAGCGTGGATATGGCACCGCCGCCACCTGATGTTAAGCGTGGACGTGGACGTCCGCGTAAGCAACGGGACACGGTAGAGGAGGGTAAGTACCCGCATATGTCAATGGACAAAGCAAAGATTCTATGTATGCGTGTATAATTTCTTTCTTTAATTAATTCAACTTATTCGGTTAGCGGTCTTGTTTAAACTATTATGGCTTGAAAGGTATTGCAAAAAACTTTTCTGTATCCATAAAGGCTTATATTACTTCTAAAGTCGTAAAAACTGCGGATTCCGGTCCGATGTTATACAAATTTCTGCTTTCCTGGTGTGGGTAAAATAATTTAGCTTTCTATATACATATCATAAATTGCTGGGTGATACTAATGCTAAGAGATAAAGCCTTGTATATTAAGAAAAAATTTATTGGAAGAAATCTTGTATATAGAAAGAAAATAATAACATTTTAGCTTTTCGAGTGCCATTAATTAAGAAAAAATATTGATATTTTTGTGTTCTTGCTCGTAGCCTCTTTTTCTATTAGATTTGTAGGGTTGCTAAATAATAAACCCCACATTTGAATCGAATTTGGTTCTACACAGCGGAAATGGACTGCATTTATATTTATGAAGGTCCAAATATGCCCATCTTTTACAAACCCTAAAAATTTTAGACTTTTAAACCTTTCAATTTGTTGTAAATGGGAGCAGCTCCCTTATTCAATCTGGCAGAATTAAATTTTTATAATCAAACAATTGTTTGAAGTTTTCTTCATTATGTTAACCTTTCTACCATGTGAAAGTTTCTGTTCCTCTAGCTGCCAATTTGGCGTAAGCTCTAATATGTGAAGACTTGTACACCTTTTTTAAAGCTTTTAAAACTCCTTATACTTTTTCCATATGTTTTGCCAGTAATGGATCTGCACTTTTTATTTTTATCTTATGCTTTGTTAGTTTGCAATTGTATTTTCTACAAACATACATTTAAACTAAAAGCAGGCAATTAATATAAAAAATACTTTCCATGAGCCAAACCATGGGTTAAAGCTTACACAAATTCTATTTTCTAGTCAAAGTAAATGCGAGCGCTGTTAAACGTGGGCGTGGCCGACCCCGCAAGGACAGCCTAGCCTCAAATATAAGTAACCCACAAAATTCCTTTTTGGAAGAAGGTAAGACTAATATTGAACTACTACTACTACAACAACAATAGCTAACCAACAATACACATTCCGTCTAAGCGACACAATCCACTTTGAGGAATGCAAATCTAACAAAAGTTAAAAGCACACCAAATTGAAAAAAGAAATATTGTTATTGTTTGACTAAAACACAAAGCGATTCTTTAGTTCTTACCCGTTTGGCTTATACCCCTTTTTGGCACCTTTATGTTTATTTTTCGGTTGTGTTTATGTAATAAATCCCCTAATAAACCTTTTTAATATTATTTATTAGTTGTATTGTTTGGTTTTAGTGGTTTACGTAGTTTACAAAAGGAATTGGAAAAAAACATCTGATTTTCCTACTGCTTTGGTTTTTGCTTTATTTTATTTGAACACGTTAAAAATTTTTAATTATCTACAAAAACACTAAACTCTTTCCTTAATTGTGGAAGCGAGTATAAATTTGAATTTAATTTCTCACACCTTTTCGCTTTATTTATTTATTTTTTTTTTTGTAAAATTCAGACTTGCAGTGTTCAACGGATGATGAAGAGTTCCAGGAAGTATCAGAAGATGAAAATAATGCAGCCAACATACTCGATCAAGGCGAACGCATGCAAGCAAATAGCTGCGGTTTGGAATCTGCCGGAGTGCTTGGAGTCGACCAAATAGATGTGTCACATATAAAAACCGAGATGAAAATTGAGCCGCCCCAACTTGCTAATGGTGGGTAAATTTGCCTAGTGTTTTAATATTAGGTACATACTATTTTTTTTTTAACCAAATATGCCTTATCGTGAAAGTATCTTTCAAAAGGAAGCTTAGTCTAGTAAAACTTTTTATATGCCTAGCATTAAGAGAAATTTAATTATTTTGTTTCTAAACAATAAATGCTACTTTCGTCAGAGGAAGAAGGTGTGGAGCAACAGTGCGAGGATGACAGCCAACAAGCTGCTGAAGCGATGGTTCAATTGAGTGGTGTTGGCTTCTACACCCAACAGCAGCAAGGTTTTCTACATATTTCCATTTACACCTGTTCACTGAGCTGCATATTTATTTTTTGTTATATTTATGTGTTTTTTTTTTTCATGCGCGGCTCTCCGCAGTAAACATTTTTCAAACCCTTGATAACATAAGCTTCTGACAAACATTGATTGATTTCTTTTTCATCCTATTAGATGACTCGATGGACTTAGATCCAAATTATGATCCATCTGATTTCCTTAATTTCGGCAATCGTGCTACCAGTAATAACAACACTGACGATTTACAAGCATCCCAGTCGCAAATTCAATACACTAAAGATGATGAGCAATTACCTGATGGTCCAATGTCAGGCGATATGCCTTCTATGCCGCAGATGTCCCTTATTATGCCTGGCAATGACAATGTTGGTATTGACGAAGACTTGGCCATTTCCGAAAGTGACGAAGAGGATGGTGGCGGCAATGCAACCATGAAGAGTGAAGTTTTTAATGATAGTGGCGAAATGGCCAATGATGGCATGGATACCAATATGATTGCCGGCTCAGCTGTGTCTCAAGATAACGAGGTTCCAATGAATGTGGATACGTCGAAGCAGGAGCAACATCATCAGCACGATGATAATGACGATGATGACTGGTTACACTTTTAATTTAAAGTTAGTTTCGATACTGTTTAAATATCTTATTTAATAAATATGTTACTAATTATTTTAATGAAGTATTTATGAAAATGAATGTTTTATTTACTTTTAAAAATTGTAGTATGCAGTCTAATTTATTATCTTTAGTACATACATCTAAAAAGATAAGCGTATTGCTTCAGAGATGATTACCCTTTGAATACAGATTTCATAGCAGGCAAATAGCTTTACAGTAACTTTAAATGTCCTGTTACTTTATCAATATCCTCGACCGACGCTGGTCCAATAGCCAGTACTGTTTTCGAATTTGGTTCGATTTGTGTACGACCTGCATCACGAATCAAACACGTAACGAGATTGTTTGCTTCCGCAGCGCGTTTAATAGCCATTATTTCACGTTCACTTTCAACGCGGAGTGCAATTTTGGCACAGCCGGTGTTTTCCCAAGCACGTACGAGTCGGGGTGTACACTGCACGGCCTTCTGATATGCGCCAACTGCACCATGACCACACTGCGCACCGATTTTTCCCTTTCCCATTTTTAAATCGTTCCGAACTACCAGTACCATCTTGTAATTGTTGCTAAAGCTAACGAACGACTGGAATTTCAATAGGTTTCATTCATATTATTAAAGAAAATATATGTAGATCACCTATTCTGGGAAATTTCTTACACTCTCAGAGACGGAAGCCCCATCGCCTCTTCCCTTGTTGGAACTTTGGCCATTGCCGTTCTTAGATTCATCGCTGATATCGTGCTTCTTTAAGGCATATTTGTAACCCACAAAAAACGATAGCAACACAGCAATACCATTGATAACCTGTGTGGTGTCCAGCAATTTGTGATCACCCATGGTTCAGCTATGATGGTTCGTGTAAATATGCTTTTATTATGTATGATAAAGTTAAAACAAATGCTCTAGTTTATAGATATATCTCGCGATATATCAGCTTAATAGCATTAGTATTATAAACCGTACATAATTTCAATCGAAAAGAAAAATTTCACAGCCTAGAGCACAGCCACCAAATGCACATTGAAAAAGACAATTTTAAAATATCAGTTCACAATAGAGCTGGAAAACAATCGATAGTATCATTTGTCCACAATTTGGCAGCCACTTTTCTAGCAAATTAACGACACTTTTTACTCAATATCTCGGAAACTAAAGGAGATATCCAAAAATGGAAAACGCCATAAGATATTGATTAGTTTAAAGTGACTGCATCACCAACTAAATTTTTACTAAATTATCGAAAAAGTTGGTAGTCAATATCTCGGAAATTAAAGGAGATATCTAAAAACTGATAACACCAATCGAAAGACCTTATCTCAAAATATATAACTGCATCTAGAACTAAAAATCGTCAAAATCGCGCTTACCACAATCTTTTACCCAGGCGACGATTTAGCAAAGTAGGGTACAAATTCAGAGCCAGATGCAGCTCGAAGCTAAAAATCGTTAATAAACTTTTGTTCCTCAAGCAAAAAATATGGACATATTTTAGCAGTTATATTCTCATTTTCAATAAAGGTTGTTTTGTTTAATTTTTGGACTTTTTTAATCAAAACTATCGATAGTACTATCGATAGTGTCAACATTTTCGATAGTATCGATAGTTTTCCATTTCTAGTTCACAATTAATGGCCTGTATGCGGCTCTCAAGAAAAGCAAAACTCTACAGGGCTATTCGCGATCCGGTGCAAATGGCCTAGCATCATTTCATTGCAAATTTGTATTGCAAATTATTTGCCCGCTCCATTATTTCTTGCGGAAAGAGTGAGGCAACAGGCTGGTGAAGTTCAGATGTCAAAGTTCCATGCACAGATACGAAATAATGGCAATGTTTTTCTAAACCGTCGAGAGTATTGCCCTGTATGCAGCAAGGAATTTTGACATTTTTGATACTTCGCAGCCTGTTGCCTCACTCTTTCCTCAAGAAATAGTGGAACGGGGATATGTTTCTGTTGCAAACTTGGGTTGCCTAATGCACTTTTTTTCACAAAAAACTTTAGAAAACCGTCGTAAAAAGCGTAGCAAATTCCTTAAGAACTGCGTACTGCCTTAAGGAGATTTAAATCAAGAGAATTTCTTAGCCATTTCTTGGACGTCATTTTATATGGACTTATTGTATGAAAGACTGATGCCAACCGTCAACAAATTGGGCCTTATCAGTGTGGTTTTATACCTGGAAAATCCACCATAGATCAGGTGTTCACAATACGTCAAATACTTTGTAGCGGCTACAACAACCACGCCCATATCGGTTAGTCCCTCAATCGTTACCGTCAAGCTCTACTAGAGGTAACCCCAGGAAGCGTGCATCCTCGATGTGGTCTGTCCACAGGGACAGGGGCGTCTGTAGGGTGGGGTTCAGTGGGCATGCGAAGAGATGCTGTTAGTCATGGGGCGTCTGTCCGCATACCGGGCATTGGTTTAGCACATCTTCATTTAATCTGCGCAGGTATGGGTTCAACCTGCTGCAGTAACCAGAGCGCAGTTAAGCTATTGTAGTCCGAGTCTCCCGAGGCAGACGAAGCTCTGTCTCGTTCACGTCTAGTGGTTCTAGTGGTGGTCTAGTGGTCTACATAACTCGAGACTGCCTCTCTGTTAATGCCGTTCAAAGCCTGTCGATGAGCTATCGGGTCCAGAGGTTGTTTGATGAACCTCTGGACTTCGTCCATCAGTTCGTAGAGATACCTCTTGAGGTGCCTGGGCGAGAGCTGTTCTGCAAGCGGTTGCCTATTTGGGTGACCACGTCTTTGGCTCCCAACTAGAAACCGCTTGCAGAGCACTGTTTTATGCTCCTTAACGGGGAGCATATATGGGCACCGTCGTCTAGGCGACATCAGGAGGCACCTGGCGCTGTCCTGATTGCCGAGTTTTCTCAGGTCTGCAGCTTCATTAACTGCGTCCTACTAGTCCCCGGCGACCACACTGTGTTGACAATTACGGTTGTATGCGCCGAGAAGGAGAGCAGACTGTCGAGGCTTACTCCGGGATCTTCGGGTTGTTCATCATCGGCATTGGTTCTTCATCGACGTGAATTCCCAGTTGTAGTTTGACCTCCGTCGCCCAACTGGTGAATAAGAGGATTTCGTAGGGGAGAGGGTTAGGCTCCTACTACCATATGGTTTTCACCTCTGAGGAGCGCACCTATTTCAGGGTGATATCCTGCCGGTCAGGTGGTGACAGGGGGTATATATACGTTAAATATTTCGAGCTCGATATCGCCTGACCGAATTGCAATACCCTGACATTCTAGGATGGTATCGCTGCGGTCGATGTCTGCTTCGATAAGACTATACTGAATGGTGTGGTGCGTGATGAACGCTAAGCCACCACCATCATCTCGCTCGCGATCTCGACGGTGCACGTTGTATTCGGCCCAATTCAACAATGTAGAATTGCTTTCAATTTCATCTCTTGGACCGCGGCTGTTATCTCCCCGATCTTGCTCTGAAGACCGTTACAGTTAAATTGTAAAATATTCGTGTGCGTAAGGAGACTTATTGGAATGTGAATGAGGCATGTTGCCGGCACGCAACATGCTGTGTGTGCTGCTGTAAAGGTTGTTACACTGTGGTGGTAGTGGGCGGCATCACAGTTGGTACTTGCGTCCGAGCAGCACAGCATGGGCCCTAATAGTCCCTCGTCCAATCTCGAGTGGTCTGCAGTCTAGAAGATGCTCTAAAGTGACACCAGCCATGACGAGTCTTGCACTTGACTGATGTCACGTTACGGAATATCCTGGACTAACATACCGTGCAGATTGTGGGAGGAACTAGGAGTTGTTGGCGGTGGCGTATGAGTGGTGGTGCGGTTGTGTCAGTGGTCTGGTCTGTTGTCTATTGTATTGTGTTGTGATGCGGTTGTGTTTGTGTCGGGTTGCTCAGGCGGACTCTGGTTTGCCGTGGAGGCAGCTCGATTTGAGCAGCAAGGGGCCAAGTATGCGGTGGTCCACTGCCCGTGAGTAGTAAGCAAACTCGGAGGTGGCTCCACCCATTACATGCATTGCATATAATGGAGGTGGAGTTGTGGTGTAGTCGTCTCTGGCACACGCAGCGGGTATAGGTTTCAGGTTTAGGGTTTCACTCAATGCCAGCCCTGAACAGAAGTATGCGAAGATGTAGCCCTGCGGACGTACAACTTTTGAGGGATTTCGCCAACCTAAACGGGGTTAGATCACCGATCAGCCCTTGGCCGGGTAAACCCCGAGTAATTTCGGTACAAGATCACACAAAAACAAGAATGAATGAAATAAGTCAGTTTTTGAGTGGGTTCTAAGCCATCTTGTTCCACTGGAAAATGAACGAAAAATAAACAAGGCACAGAAAACAACGAAAACCAAAATTATTTCCAGCCAATTTAAACACATTTTAGCTAAAATTATTCATATAAACGCTTTAAAACGTGTTGTCATGTTGAATTAACTTTTCTTTAATTAAAGAAAGGGGTAAAATAGTGGTGCTTTTGATGTAAACAAATCGTCAGCGGACGAACTCTATTTCACAAACTTTTTTCTCAAAGCCAGCTACATATACAACGTCGCGTTCCTGCGTGATCTTGTATTTTTAGTTCATGAGTTTTTTGTGAAAAAAGAGCACAAGGCAACCCATGTTTGCAACAAAAATGTATGCCCCAAGGCGCATCTATACCATGATGCAATAATACAAGGTGTTATCGGCTCATGATGCAATAATGCTAGGTGGTATCGGTTGTGACAGCTCGATTTGATACTGCCTTAGCTCAGTAGAATAAAAGAAAAACGGGAAAAAATGAATCCCCATATGGATGAAAAATATAAAATTTCACACTTTTCCTAAATAAAAGTTGCTTTTTTATAGTATATTTACAATGAAATGAAATAAAATAAGATAAAATACCGTTTTTAAGAAAACAAAATTTGTATACTGAGAAAAAATAAAAAGCATTCAACTGTAGCTCTGATCCAATACTTTTAGTGTAAAATCCTGTTAACCTGTCAAGCAGCAAAATTCCTCTCTGTGGGTGAGTAACAAAAAGTACGGGAACAAAAAATCCATTTTACCTGTAAAAACGTCAACCAGTGATTGCTTGACACTTTTCATGATTTTACCAGAAGAAAAAGTTCGGGTAAAATCTTGCAACTTCATTCTCTACACAACTCTCCAAAAATGCGCTCATTTACAGGATTTTGGAGAACTTTGGAGTACGGGAGCATTTTTCCTGCAACTTCCTGCAAGTTCGTGTTAAATCTTGTAAGTTCATGGAGTACTGGATCAGAGCTTATATTAGCTTTGGTATTATGTTCAGCTCAATACTCTCTACCCAACAAAAATTTAGTTTTGAGCTCAACTTGAGGTTAAGTTGAGAACTAAGGTATTTCTCAAACTTCCAACGTTGTTTCTCAACAATACCTTAAGTGGAGGATCATAGCGTTCTCAACAAAAAATATTTTGAAGATTATTTACTTTTTATTGGTAATTTTCCTCTTTATATAGCTTAAAGCTACTAGCTTTAGTTTTTCACTTTTTAAGTATCACGCGTCGGTTAGAGATGAGTTAGAGAATGATGTTGGATATCAACTTGAGAACTATTTATTTATTTATTATATTTTTTTTTTGTGTTTGTTGGGTATCGACCCTCATTATTTTTATATTTGAGAAATGTAGGTATTCTGCATTTGTTCCAAAAATCATAAAAAATTAACTATGATAACTAAAGAGACGCTGATGTGTATGTAACTTTGTCCCTTAGTTTTTTTTAGTTTTTAGTTTAAATAGCTCGCGCGAAATGCGGATTGCTGCAACTTATAATTCAACTTTCACGCTCATTTTGCTCACACGAGAGTTCGATAAATCATTTTCGATTAACGGCTTTAATTACGAGCTAGTTGCAACTCTGTTGAGGGAATAAACTGACGTGTTCAATAGGCGTCCGCGCGGCGTTGTTTGACAGTAGACGAATTCGTGGTAGCGGCCTCAGAAACTTCACTGATTGGAAAGATTTTCAGAGGAAAAATTCCTGCAGCTTGTAGAATTATTTTATTTATCATAATTTAAGTTTATAGAAATCGTTCAAATATAAAAAACAAAACAATGGGGTTGGGGGAGATGTTGCAGGTTGATGAAATGTTGCGGGATTTTAACAGAATGAACAAACGCCAAGTAAGTTAACTGTGCTCTGTGTTTTGTTGTTAAGGGAGGCGTGGCGGGGTACCAGTGCTTCCATTACACGTATGCACTTGCCGAAAGTATTTCAACATTTATTTAATAACAATTGCTTGTTTATACATATATACATACCTTCCTTTCATATCTTTACAGTCACTATATCAAATATTAAGTTTTGCGATGATTGTATCGTCCGCTCTGATGATCTGGAAGGGGTTAATGGTGGTGACTGGCAGTGAATCGCCTATTGTGGTGGTTCTCAGTGGCAGTATGGAGCCGGCTTTCCATCGAGGAGATTTGCTGTTTCTCACTAATTATAAGGAGGAACCAGTACGTGTAGGAGAAATTGTTGTGTTCAAAGTAGAGGGGAGAGATATACCCATTGTGCATCGAGTCATTAAACTGCATGAGAAGTAAGATCAACAATCATGCGCACTTCAATTATGTTAATGTTAATGCACAAAGAATTTTATGCGCGAATATCATAAACAAATTTACATTTTAGGGAAGATGGTTCAGTGAAATTCCTGACCAAAGGTGATAACAACAACGTCGATGATCGGGGTCTTTATGCTCCTGGCCAATTATGGCTAACGAAAAAGGACATTGTCGGGCGTGCTAGAGGGTTCCTTCCATATGTGGGAATAATAACGATATTTATGAATGAGTATCCTAAAGTTAAGGTAATGCTAATTAACAGATATTTTTATACTTTTGTTACTTTTAATGAAATATTTATGTTCCAGTGGGCAATATTATCGATCTTAGCAATATTTGTACTGTTACATCGCGAATAATATCCAGCCACGGGTCAAACAAATAGCTATAAGCAAAAGGGTACATTACCAGAAATCCAAAATATAAATTCGAAAAGCGTAAATAGCCACTGCAATCGCAAACATAACATCAACAGCAACAACAACAACAA
>NW_016158737.1:94296-113580 GCF_001687245.7 Rhagoletis zephyria
AACAACAACGTCGATGATCGGGGTCTTTATGCTCCTGGCCAATTATGGCTAACGAAAAAGGACATTGTCGGGCGTGCTAGAGGGTTCCTTCCATATGTGGGAATAATAACGATATTTATGAATGAGTATCCTAAAGTTAAGGTAATGCTAATTAACAGATATTTTTATACTTTTGTTACTTTTAATGAAATATTTATGTTCCAGTGGGCAATATTATCGATCTTAGCAATATTTGTATTGTTACATCGCGAATAATATCCAGCCACGGGTCAAACAAATAGCTATAAGCAAAAGGGTACATTACCAGAAATCCAAAATATAAATTCGAAAAGCGTAAATAGCCACTGCAATCGCAAACATAACATCAACAGCAACAACAACAACAATAATACAAGAAACAGTAATCGCAGGAGGATATTCAGATTAAACAAGTAATATAAATACTAAACTCGGAGGTACGACTGGTAAAATTTAAAGTCTTACCAAAATAATGAAATGCTTTATGTGTATCTATTTTTCATCAAAAACTAAAAAGTAAAAACATTTAGATTCAATACTTCCTAATTTAAGCCATTTCATTTTACGTGCAACGAAATATTTCAAAACAAAATGTTCGGTTTGGATAAATCCGGTTTGCGAACCTTGTAACAAAAACAAAGCCCGGATATATAAAGCATTTTTAACTTATTATCTTAAGCAAATTAAATAAACTGTATAAGTAATTAAATAGTTTCGGGTGTATTTGCTATAAATATATGCAATTCATTGGCGAAAAAGAGATGCAAGTAGAAAATTTTATATTTTTTTAAAGTTTTTTTTTTGTTGTTTGTATTCAAAAATTTTTATTGAACTTGAGGCCATTTTCAATGCAAATTTTTGTGAAAAAACCACAATTTACATTCACCACATCTCATCGGACTTCTCCAACTGGCCAGCAGCCTACCCACAGCTAAGTTCGCCATGTTTTTTTTGTGTGTAAAACTTTCAGTTTATTTTTTGCGTTTGTTAATGACATTGGCTCTCTTGATTTCATTTCAATGGTTTCATCACATTTAAACTTCGCACACAAACAAATACAATAATAAAATGAAATTGGCTAGACTTCGCATTTCACGGTGATTTATTTATAAACTTAAAAGACAACTTCCACTGGCACGTTAGCACATTTGTCGGAATTAAATAAAAATTGAAAATAAACAAAAAAAGAAAATACAGTTTTATTGTTTGCAAAGTTAGGATATACGCTAAAATTGCGTATAAAAAGTGTACAACGCATTTCTAATTTGTGTTAGCTGGTACAAAAAAGCTACGTTAATCTAAACAATGAACTCTACCTAGCTACACACAGTGGCAATCAATTGCATTTTCATTTATTATGCAAGTGCATAGGTTTTATGAATAGGTATTAGTTGTTGTTGTTGTAGCAGCATACAAATTCCCCAAAGACTTTTTGGGGAGTGTTGCTGGAGTGACAGTCCTTGGCCAGATATAAATCTGGGTCGTTCCGGTTACGTAGACCCGACTGTCGTGGGAACGAATAGGTATTAGTCTTTTTGTTGGCTATAATTAAAAAAGTTTTGCGAGTTATCGTAAACGTTTTTATTATTATATTATTTTATGAAGCTTTGCAAAGTTTTTTTGCCAGCTTTATAACAAGTGTTTATATAATTTATTTATGTATTAGATTTTCGGTTTTTACCTCACTTCAAACTAAAATTGAGTTTTTAGTTCTTTCCCCAACTTTTATCTTCTGAACTTAAGACTAACTTCTATCACCCTTTTATCTCTTTTGTGAGCTTTAATCAAGTATGTGGCAGTATATACAGACACATGCTTCTTTTTGTTTTTTCTGGAACTGGAATGAAAAACTGTCGGCGTTTATTTGCGTTGCGAATTTTCCAACAAATTTTTGCCTTTGTATATTTCGTCTTTGTTTGCCAAATTCAACACAATGTTTTCAGCATTCATTGCTATCGCGTTTCTCCGCTTCAACATCGTTTAGATTACTTTTTGAACATAGTTTCCATCAAATTTTCGCCAGGTTGGTTTTTGGGCCGTGGTGATGGTGTCAATGAGCGGGTATGTGGCGCGAGTTCTTCCTTCTTGTGCACCGCGGAAGTTGCGGCACGTCGCTGGCGTATCTTTTCCTCCATCTTGCTGGGCACCATGAAGCAATTCGATTCGCGATAGATCGGCTTGCGACGATCGTTCCATGGGAACTCCCATTGGATAGGAGTGAAGTCGCGGCGCCAAGGTTTGCCTGCATAGAAGAAATATAATATAATAATTAATTAAATTAAAATAAGAAAGCATGTCTTGTCCTGACGTATTTCGTAAAACTTACGTGGCTTAAACCAAAAGTGGCACGTCCAGTCTTCTTCGCCATCGTCATCAATATCGCTAAAAAAAAAAAATAATACTAATTCTCATAATCACGTCCATTAATCATTCCTTACCCTCTAACATAAACCCGCACGTAACGCCTATTTTTTCGAAACAACTCCAATGCTTCATTGAAAGTCAGCTCCAACGCTAACGTGTCATTTATTTGTGTGATCTCATCGCCGATACGCATGCCAGCACTACGTGCCATACCAGTTGGTGTTACATTAATTATGGTTAACGGTTCGAATTGATCAACACCACCTGTCACTTCGATGCCCCAACGAGAATCGACGAAACTCATAATGCGGCGATCGGTCTCTACGGTGTACGTCATCTGGATCTGATATTCAACATTGTCGAAAGCATCCGACTCGTACTTAGGTAGCCTCTTTGAAACGCCCATGCTTTGAGAGATAATAAAAATTGATTATTTCCATAATTTGTTGAATGAATCCCAAAATATTTACCTGCTATTGTTTTTTTTTTTTAACTTTCAACACTCAGCTTCTTTGTGATCCAACAATTCTACCTATTCGACCGATTCCTCGTCTCTTTCCAATTGCTTCTGGCACTTTTGTCACTGCGTACGACACGGGCACGTCCTGACAATTATTCGACCAAAATTCAATTAACGGCTGCATCTGGGAGTGGGTGGTATTTATAGTAGATTGCAGTCGTTTAGATTTCACGGCCAATCGGTATTTACAACGTTTCAGGGTCGAAAGGTGCAGGTTCGATGGTACGTCATTAATTCGTAGCATTGTATGCAGTATTTTTATTTTGTATTTAGTCTGATTAGTTTTTTATTGCGGTAAAAATAGCAGGTCCACGACCATGTGCCGAGTGGGTTGCCAAAAAAACACATCGACATTTTAAAATCTAATTAAATAGTAATGGATATAATTAACCGGTGCATATTATAGCGAAAACTTAAATGAAAACATACTAATTTCCGAAAAATTTAATGAAAACATACTAATTTCCTGCTTTGTTTTTAAATGCAGCAGATGGCGAAGAGAGGTAGATCTTTTTGCTGCAGAAATGAATCTAGATGCTCTTGGAGCATTTCTGCTGCATCAAAAAGAAAATTTTGAAAAAATATGTCACGTTTTTTGTGCTCGATATACATATCGTTATCTTAATATAGAATCGTCCTTGAGATGCAAAGAAACCGTCGTTCCGGTTTCGTAAACCTGACTGGGGAAAAGTTTACAAGCTCAATTAGCTTCATTAAGTTATGTACATATTTCAGTTTATAATCATACATATACATATTCATAGCACACGGACCGATTCATATAACTTCTATATAGAAGGTGGGAATCGCTTATGTCCGATTGAAAAAAGCGATCAGTATCCGCATACATACATAAACACAGCGACAACAATATTGGTACAGACAATTTTTCAAAATATATGCAAAAAATTGTATTTAAATTTCTTCCGGCAAATTTTTTTTAATTTCATTTAAATTCCTTTCGGTTAATTTTTTACAAAAATACAGTTCACCGTACAACAAAAAACATAAAAATATACTTATATATGAAGTTTTTAAAATTTTTGCAAAACTCAGGAAAGTTTTTTGGAACTTTTTATTAAGACTTTTTAGAATTTTTTCGAGTATGCAGATTTGTAGCCCAATAAATTTTAGTATCAAAAAATTGCAAGCTTGAAGTTGTTTAAAAACGGGTTGAGTTTTTTGTCGAAGGTGTTTAACATTTTTTCCATACAAAGTATTTTCGAACCTTTTTTTGGTGGAAGAAAATGCGTGAAAAAAATTCCAAAAATCAACGGTAAATCCTAGCTACTTTAGACTTACACCTTATTGTACTAAAATTGCGTGCTCTAAAAATCTGATTAAAAAGTTGCAAATCTGGATGAACTTTCCTGAGTTATGCACAAATTTTAGAGATTATAAAAAAAAATAGTGGAAAAAAATTGTTACCCGTATTATGAATAATTCTATGTTAATACTTTTTCCGGCAACGTTTGTCCATCAAATTGGGTGTAGATTGACCAAGCGGCTGAGATGTACATAACTATGTAGATACACTTCTTATGATAAGTAAGCGTCGCACAGTGGGACGTCCCCATATACATTCATAAGCTGCGGCCAAAAGTAGTAACCGTACTGGATATTCGCTGAAATTTCGTATATGCGATGTTCGATATTTAGGAATGAAGAAATGTGGAAAATGGTAAAATTCAACGCGCTACCACGCCCACAGCTCTTGTGGGCGNCAGAATTTTCCAACTTGGAAGATAATAAAAAATTTCTTATTACGGCGCCCACCTTCTACACAACTATTTTGGCTTCAAGTACTAAATTTTTTGAACTTTGGAGAAAATGAGCAGGAACATTTATTTTATTTCTAAGGAAGTTCCTATTTCTTCACTTAAAAACATACAAAATTATGTGCACTATATGTATTTATACTGAAACTTTCAATTTTACCTACATTTTATACAACAAAAGCTGAGCTAAGGAAAGCAGGACTCTTGCCATAGAAAACGGATCTCGTCCAGAGAAGCGTCCATTTTTGGCTGAATATTGAATGTGATTAATAGATTGGCGAATGTCAAAGTAAACTATTTTATACATTTCAAACGATTTATAAAAATTTAAAGCAATGCTTGACCACAGATATGTATATTCAAAAACTGCTCATCTATCAGATTGGCTTTTTATATATGCGCACAAGTGGAAAAATTAATTCAAATTACTTGCGACAAAATCAAAATTTTTTTTTACAAATTTATTTTTTCGCATTGTTCCTACTTTAAGGTCGTGTTATGATTGCAAATATGCATTTCTATGAAACATTTTTTTTTTTTGGTTTGGGTTAGCTGGATATTTGGGTACATATCTGCGTAATTACTGTTTCAGAATTCGCTAACCCGTTTTTACTGTTGTTGTTGTAGCAGCATACAAGTTTTCGAAAGAGTGTTGCTGGAGTGACAGTCCTTGGCCAAATATAAAACGGGGTCGTTCCGGTTACGTAGACCCGACTGTCGTGGGAACGACCCGTTTTTACTACTTTTGGCCGCTGTAGTCCTATTGGGTGCCACCCCTATGGGTGGGAAACGAAGTCCGCCTAGGAACACAATGGACCTTTCTTTCTGGGATGACGTTTAAAAGTAGTGTATTGTTATACCATCAATGCCTGATGAACGACTTAAAACCTCACGGAGGTACCATGTTCTCCACCCACTACCTATCCGCCGCGGCAATGCCAAAAACGGATATTTCCTACGGTAGAAACCGGTACAGAAGGACTTGACTACATGAAACTGAATGCTATACGAAAAAGGTATTTTTACATTTTATGACGAATCTTCGAGTTCAAAAGTTACTAATTGAAAGATAAAACTGAAAGTACCTTACATTTTCGGCTTTTTACGGGCTCACATGTAAAATATCAGAAGTATCACTAAATAGAATTCGGTAGGACGTCTCATTTCCTCCCTCTGAATTGGACTCGGCGTCGCCTAAACTGCAGCCTGCTAAGGGCAAGACACTCATAGAGAATATGCTCCACAAACCCTTTGTTCGTTCGGTATCCCGTGCAAGTTTTGTCATTAGTTAAATCTAATTTAAGGGCATGTAAAACCATCAGCGTCCTGTAGGTACAAAGTACCCCAGCGTTCTCCCTTTTAAGACATAAAGGAAATTTTGTTTATTATTATAGCTTGCCGGCTCGTTCAGAGAATTTGCGAGTCCTTCGCCCTTCTCGTTGCCAGTAAATTCATGTGTTCATTTATTAGCTCAACATGGTGCCATAATAATGATTCCAGTATCTTCATCTATGTACATATATTGTAATTATCAATCCTTACTAATATTATAAATCCGAAAGTGAGTTTGTTTGTTTGCTGCGCTTTTACGCTTTAACTACCCAACCGATTTTGATGAAATTTTGTGCACTGCTGTCATTTACCCCAACTTAAAGTATAGGATAAATTTAATCTCGATTAGACAAGAGGGCGTGGCACCTCTCATACAAACAGAATTTTTCATACTGAATTTCTCAGGAAATATTTTTGATAGATTACTGGAACTTGGTATGGAGATATAAAAAATCATTGTGTACTCATGGATGAGGGCTCTCACCTTTTAAAATAATCAAAATTCAACTTCAACTAAGGGAGTTATTTATTTGAAAATTATATTAAAAAATGGGTGTCAAGAGGTTTAAAAAAGCTGTATCTCGAATATATTTTGAAAAGGGTTGCCACCTATTTGACAAGCCAAATTTAAATTAACTATACGCAAGCTATCTAAAGAATTAAAATATGGTTGTCTAACGAAATATTGTTAAGAAACCTTTAGTTCGAAAGTTTTGAATAATATTTAAGTCTTTCACAAGGGATGCCACCTTTTCAAAAACTAAATTCAATTATTTTAAATTAAATATTACAGTAAAAGGTGGGCAATGGTTCTGGCAGTTGATTTATCGGTGGTGATTTGAGATTTATCCCAGCCAAACTCAACCCTGGTGTCTCCGAATGAAGCTTTAAGAAAGTTTTAGTTTGAAAAAATTTTGAAGATTGTTAAACAAATTTTAAACCCCCTGCTTTTTAAAAGAGTTTTATTGAAATAAATTTTACTCAATGTAGCACTTTGAAATTTCATACACTCAGCGAAGCGGGTGAGGGCGATCTAGTCCTTACTAATATTATAAATCCGAAAGTGAGTTTGTTTGTTTGCTTNCCTCGATTAGACAAGGGGGCGTGGCACCTCCCATATAAACGGAATTTTTCATACTGCATTTCTCAGGAAATATTTTTGATAGATTACTGGAACTTGGTACGGAGATATATAAAATCATTATCAACTCATGGATGAGGGCTGAATATATTTTGAAAAGGGTTGCCACCTGTTTGAAAGGTCAAATTTAAATTGATTATACACAACTTATCTGAAGAATTAAAATATAGTTGTCTAACGAAATATTGTTAAAAAACCTTTAGTTTGAAAGTTTTGAATAATATTTAAGTCTTTCACTGGCAAATCACGTCCATTGGGCCAATCGTAACACATAAAAGTTCAATGGCGCAACAGTTCGATTTAATCTGACATTCACGGCACCTTTTCTAACTTGGCGATTATTCGTAATGACTTCAGCGCCATCTGGCAGCCCTTTTTGGCAATAGTATTGCCTTTAATGTTACCAATAAACATTTGGAATATTAGCCAAAGTGGATCATAAATAAGATTTTTAGTAATAACTTCACTCCAGCGCCAACTGGCGGATGAAATTTTGAAACTACACTCTCCAGAGAGCCACTCAAAAGTACACAATAAACTTCGTTAAAATCGGTCCGAGCATTTAGAAGGATTTCACTCACCAACACACTGACAGAAGAATTATATATAAACTTTTTTGCGGCGCCATGTCTCCTTTTCAAATAGCCCATTTTTCTCCATGAGTATAAGATTGATTTCATATATTGCCGTACCAAGTTCCAGTATTCCACCATGAACACTTCCAGAGATATGCAGTATGAAAAAATCGGTTTGTATGGGAAGTACCACGCCCCTTCATATATCAAAATTTTTTTTAGCCTAGCATTCTTGGGACGTCTGAAGCAGGTGTCCGAAATTTAAAAAAAAAATCGGTTCGGCCGTTCTCGAGCTTTGCGAACACATAAAGAACGGCTTTCAAAATATATATTGTTGTAGAAGATTGGTATGAACCTAAATGGTTTTGAATGTTAATCACAATATGAGTGTCAGACGAAAGAGGTTTAAAAAGGTTGCAAACTGTTAAAAAATTTAGATTCAAACTATTCAATAATTTAAATGAATTATTAAAATATGGGTGCCAATTGAAATGGTCTTGAAAGGGCTTAATTTCAAAACTACATCTAAGAGGTTTCCATCTGTTTAAAATCCCAAATTGAGTTCAGGGGATAAGTTAATTGAAAAAGTATGACAAGTGAGAAGTTTAGGAAGGCTTTAGTTTGAAAATATTTTGAAGATGGTTAAACAAATTTTAAAACTCCTGTTTTTTAATTGAGTTTTCTTGAAATAAATTTTACTCAATGTATCACGTAGAAATTTCATACACTCAGCGAAGCGGGTGAGGGCGATCTAGTTTCTTATAAAGAGAAGTGCATTTTTTTTCATCTAAAACTAATAAAGTTAAAAGGATGAAATTCGAGGATTTGGTAGTTAACATATTAGTCCTTGACATATATTTTTTTCAAAAATAAATATTGGAAATTTCCTAGGATATTGAAGGATAAAGTTTTAAAGGGACATTTTCAATAGTTATTCGTCCTGGTGCACCCAAAAATTAAATTTTTTTCTATTCTACAGAAATTTTCCTTTTAATTGATACCCATATGGTTATTCTAGAATGCTCCGAAGCTTTTGAATACTTTTTTTATTCATTCATATCCTAGAAATTTCAATGTCCTTAAAAAAAATCCTGAAATCAGAGAAAAACAAAAAACGTAGTTTTACTTTATTTGATCCCCAGTTTTGTGAATATATTAATTTTTTCGTGTGTAAAATTTACTGTCGCACGGTGTTATCAATTTAAAAAAAAATTATTAATACATGCGTAAGGCTACGAAAGCTATCGATAGAGTTCACACGATCTCGTCAGTGATATGTCAGTCGACTCGAAACAACCCTACAAGACAGCTGGGTATCGTATGAGTGCTCATATTATCATTATCACTAATTACGAAAGTTCTTAACAAAGTATTTATTTTTGTTCAGACCATGGGGAAAAATTGAGTACTTTCCCCACAAAAACGAAAGTGTAAATGGGTAAGAATTTTTGCCTAAAGTGCTCAGAAATGTCTTGTACGGAATCGAAAAACATCTCGATTGTACAGTCGGGCAGCAAGTCGATTATTGACTCGATTGTAATTTGGCAACGATGGCGATTCTCTCGATCGCTTACTTATTCCTTTCACAATCACAAGTATACTGAATTCATGCTATTTATTGCATAAAACGGACTACAAGCCATTTAAAAAGTTTATAATAATCTACACGTATATCGCAAAGGTAACGTAACAGTCTTTTTCTGTAACGTGACAGTCTGACAATTTTTTGGAAATATTGACCTCAAAATTAATTTTATAAGTTCAATAAAAACGTAGTTCTTGAGTTCCATTCATAAGCTAAGAAACTATGTACCAACTTTTCAAAACATTTTATAAGGAGAACAGACTTTTTCGATAATATAAAGCAGCCTTAAAAAATGCTTCCAAAATTGTAATGTAACAGTTGGCTGTTGAAACATGCATAACTGATAAACAACTCGAATTTTAATACATATATTTTAGGTATGTATATATTAAATAGCCACATAGCTATGCTTTCAGATGAAAGAAAAAAACTATTCGAAAGTTGTTTCTTTTTTCTTTAATTTAGAGAGTAAGAAACAACCAGCAGGAACCGGCATATATTTTTAATAAAAACCTTTAATGAAGGAGCAATTACATTGTAAAAAAAATAACAACAAGTTGTGGTTCTCTCGACAGGCCTGTATGGCACGGGTATGTATAAGGTTCGCCGGGCTTGTTATAGGCACACACATAGGCATATAGCATATAGGCATACACATGATACAAAAAAGAAGGTAATTTCAATATACAACTTTTGACGGATAAGAAAATTTTCTGAAGTTTCATAAATTGTGAGTATTATCAACGGTCTTGCCACTTTGATAATATTAAAACAATAAATCGGAGTATTTTCTTTCCCATATTTATACCAATATAATAACATGTCAAATCAAAAACCATTGTCAGAGCTTTGTACTTTTTTTACTTACGTTTTTTTTATTAAAAATATTTAAAATGTNCAATATAATAACATGTCAAATCAAAAACCATTGTCAGAGCTTTGTACTTTTTTTACTTACGTTTTTTTTATTAAAAATATTTAAAATGTAAATGTAAAGGAGACTTCATCGTAATTGTTCTTTTCATTTTGTAATAAAAACCACGCGCGCATTACCCTGTTATTTTTTTTTTGTTTTCTTATTTTGAATGCAATCTTGCGATTTAAAAATAGGATTCTAAAGAATGTTCTTCCCAAATAAAACCTCCTTTTTATATTTTGATTCAAACGTACTTTTAAATTCNTTCATCGTAATTGTTCTTTTCATTTTGTAATAAAAACCACGCGCGCATTACCCTGTTATTTTTTTTTTGTTTTCTTATTTTGAATGCAATCTTGCGATTTAAAAATAGGATTCTAAAGAATGTTCTTCCCAAATAAAACCTCCTTTTTATATTTTGATTCAAACGTACTTTTAAATTCCTCATCAGATTTTGCAAAAAATTAGGCTTTGTGATTAGCGCATCATCATTAAATTTCACAAATTTTTAATTTATGCAAAACACCTGAAGTCGGCTTGAACAGACCGCCCTCCGATAATACACTAACAGATTTTTGTTTAAAGTACAAAACCGTGTATCAACAAAATGCACAACTGCGTATGTGAGGTTGCATCAATTATTTTGTAGAGAGTAAAAATACTCATATTTCCAAATGGTTCTCTTTTTTTACAAAGAAATCGCATTTCAGGACGAATGGATAGGGCTTGAGTCAGTTACGCTGTTTTGCAGAACGACGTTACGCGGTTTGGTACTTTAAGCGACGATATGTACGTATACACTTTCTTCATGCGTTCTGAACCCTAGTCATCAACCCCATTTTCGAAATCATGTAGCCGGCATAATTTTCTAGTTCATCATATTCCACACTTTTGAATGTACTGATAAAATCTTCTGTTAAAAAAAAAAAAAAAAATATTCTTCTAGTGACCAGGTAGCATGAATTTGAAGAAATGTCATAATTTTATTACAAGTCAAATGGTTAACAACAACAACGTATGTCATTAAATGAAACTACCTTCTTTTTTGTATCATGGTTTTTCAACTAAGTTTAAGTGGTTTTTCAACTAAGTTATGGTTTGATTTTTTCATGGTCAATAAGTCGATTGTAAGAAATGTGATTCAAGTTGAACATTTGGATTCGTATATCTGGCAGTGGCTGAACGAGGTGCTTGCTGTTATTTGTTGGATTCCAGCAGTACGAATGCCATCAGCGCGATACATAATTTTTATTTATTTTTTGTTTTGGTTTTTCTTAATTACGAAAAAGCCTTTGTGAAGTGCAGAACCAAATCAAACGACAAAGAAAACTGATTCAAGTTGAACATTTGAAGACATATTTATAAAGCGGCTGTAGCTGAGTGTGTAGAGATGCTAGCATCTGTTAAGTGCAGACCATAAAAGTATTCAAACTCGCCAAAAAAGTAAAAAAAAATCGCCAACGAAAACTTTGGTTAATGTAAACAATATTGTTCTTAATATTACCAAATCATTGTTGAAAATATCAACCAAGGCATGGTTGATATTCACCAAAAATCACTTTAATTCCTTTTCAAGTTTGACCAATTTTTGGTTGATTTTTGGTTCTTTTGATAAATATGCGTAAGTTCGAGTTGCAACCTAAACTGTGCGTGTACATATACACTATTTCGGTTTTTGTCATATGCATTATTTCGATTTTCAACCGAAACTGTCAACATATGCATTACTTCGTTTTTCTCATATGCATTATTTCGGTTTTCAAACGACAGTGTGCATATATGCATTATTTCGGGTTTTCCATATGCATTATTTCGTATGCACAGTTTCCATATCGTCGATAATACTGCAAAACGTTCTATGTCACTTATTACCTTTGGTGCCTAATTGATCTGTTATCTGTATCTGATCCCTGCTGGCAATCGTTCATCTTTATCAGCCAAAGGTAGACAGTTTTGTCATTCGTTTATTACGGTGTAACGATTTGCGGATGTATTCCGGTGCAAGTAAGATATCATCTAAGTGTCAAGGGTCCTAATATACATAGACCGTTGTGCAGTATCACCGACGATATGCACAATTTCAGGGTGCCATAACACGATAAACTTTCATACGATTTTTGAAAATAAACACTAGTTTTTTCGTTATTAAATTTAGTTTTAAAATCGGTTTAGGACTAGTATGCTTTTCTCATAAAATATTGTGTAAAATCCTCACCAAAATTAAAAAATTCGAAAAAAGTAAAAAAAATGTGTTTGCTGGGTAAATACACACACATCTCTTAAGGTTTCTTTATTCACATATATATCGTTCAAAAGGGCCAAGTTTCTTCTTTTTAAACCCGGCAATAAACTGAAACTTGGTTCATAATCAACTAAGTTACTGGCTTATAAGTGCGCAAAAGTACAAAACCCGGTTTTTTTTCTAATGGTAATTAAAGATTTTGGGGTGTTTGGCAAATTTCATATTTCGATTCCGGCTTTACTGGATAAGACCTATCAGAAAATGTACATAACTTCGCAGGTATTTCTGATTTATTCTTTTTTGTGGCACTGTGTTATTGCTGCACAGCAGTGCTTGGACTAATAAAATGTGCTAGATTTAAAACAAAATATGTTAGATCTCAGTTTTAGGAAAGTTTATTACCTTTTTTTATGTAATACATAACTGAAAATATAGTAATTTATATATGTAGTTATAATAATATTAATACATTGGTGTTTATGTATGTCGGTGTTTAGCCGAGCTTCTCCGATTTTTGGCGTCCACGCCCTGCGAAGTGGAAGCGCGCACTTATTACCACTACACCACAGCGGCCGCCAATTTATATAGTAATAGTGTCGCACAAATATATAGAGTGGCGACATTTTAACAAGTTTTGACTATTTTTAAATATAGCTCATTATCTTACCAAAAAACCTATAATCTAAGTTTCAAACTTATTGTGAAAGCTAAAAAAAATTTGCAAAGTCTCATCTAACTTACAAACTTTTTATGCAGTTTCATAGCCCTTTAAATTTTAGTAGAGTAAAGTACAAGCTTGAAGTTGCTAAAAAATTGCGTTAATTATTGCAATCTAATTTTTTATTTTTTTGGCAGGGTCACACATTTCCTTCCAGCTTTTATGTTATCACATAGTTTAAGTGTTGAAAATTGCCCTCTCTTAGAAGTAAAACAAGTAAAAAGTTTAAGTTTGGAAATATCGAAGTTTCAAGCATTTCTGAGATTTACCGTTATATGAAAAGTGACCGCAATTTAGGTCCGATGTCAATAAGCTTCAACATTTTGCTTTTATCTGGCAAGCACAACAACCGTACCAAGTTTGGTACAAATTCATCGAACGGTTGCAGAGATAGACATATGTATGTGGTCATAAGTCGGCAGTGCCACACCCATTTTCCAAAATTTTATTATAAACGCATTTTTTGCTAAAGAATTATTGCAAACATCAATTTTGAATAAATTATCTTCAGTATTGACTGATTTATCGAGGATTTCGCATTTCTCTAAAAAATCGCTAAATGGGGTTATTGTCCGATTTTAAACGTTTTCAGCCGTTTGCTATGTTGTACCAAGGCCAATCACTTGGCCTAATTTGGGAGAAATTGGTATCACGGTTACCAAAATATACACATGTAATCATAAGTGGGCGCGGCTACGCCTAATTTCCAAAAATGTATAATATTCTCAGTTTTCGTCTAAAAATCATTGTAAATATCAATTTTGAGTGAATAAGCTTCAGTAGTTACTAAAATATCGCAGTTTTCGTATTTCTGAAAACTACCGTTATATAGGAGTTAGGCGTGGTTATTGTCAATTTTGCCCATTTTTAATACCGTCCGTCCTAGACTGAAAAGTAGTACACATACCCAGTTTCGTTAATATATCTAAATTTTTACTCGAGTTATCGGGTGCACAGGCGGACAGACGGACAGTCAGACAATCACCGCTTAATCGATTTCTTTTTTCATTCGGAGCATTTATGTGCCCTCGGGTATAAAAATGGATCAAATCATAAAGAGCAAAAATAAAACTACCCAAAAACGCGACCTTGTTTTGTAGATGTGGTAGATACTCAAAAAAGTGGTAGATCCACAACAATGTGCTAGAAGTTCGAGCACTGCTGTACAGTCTGTCTGACAGCGTTTGGACGTTTCTTCGATCGGACTGGATTTATTTCGTTTTGAAGTATTACCACATCTAGTCCTTTACCCCTCATAGCCCAGTTATGCATACTTGCACTGCTATACCATTTTTACATAAAAATCAAAATCCAACAGAATTCTACATGTTAAGTGCTATGCGTTGGGTAACCGCTTACACGCAGAGCCCATTTAACAGATTCTTATGTGACAGCTCTCATGCAAAGCTAAGTATGCATAACTGGTCTATCAGGCTTGAAATCTAGTCTTATTTTTTTACATACAAGTTTTGCTTATTTTAATGTCTGAAAAAATCTTACTTTATAAAGTGGGCGAAAAAAATATTTTCATTCAAGTAGATACGAGCTTTATCAATTTTTGAGTACATATGTAAGTGGCTATGTATGATCATATATGTACATACATAGCGGCCGTTTGACACAACGTACAGAACGAAAAAGTGTCTGGAAGAGTTTATGGTTAGAATTTGCAGAAAGAAAAGAATGAATACAAGAACAAAGTAGAAACTTATGGGCCGAAGGCGGTCCTTTCTAATAATAACAGAAACGTAATGTGATAAGATGAATGAGAATTTTAATCCGTGGTCACTTAATAAATAAATATACATACACAATTCCATTTTTAATCAGATTTCTAGTTATTTACTCCTAAATCAAGTTTAATAGTCCGAGCCCTGGTGTTTGGTGATCTCAACCAGCAGTGGTGCCAGACGTGTGGATTTCGCCCCATTTTGGGGATTTCTGAAACCATTTGGGGATAGATTTTTTCGTTTGGGGATGTGGGGATTTGATGCGGATTTTCATTTGTTTTAAAATATTCATATTGAAATTAAAATAAATATATTTTAATGCCTGCCCTTAAAAATTTCTCAAAAGAAAAAAGGGAATTTTTTGGGGACAACTACTGCTGGATATGGGGATGCGCTATACAAAACTTCTGGCAACACAGTCAACCAGCACTATTTTTAGCAGTGTTGCCAAGTTTTGCATTCGAAAAAGCACATCGCGCTTCTCTCGAAAAAAGCACTAAATTTTTATTGAAGGATTTAATGTACTTTATTGTAGGTAAATATTTTCGTCCAAGAGACGTTAACATTGTCGTTTTTATTTTCTAATTTGCAGCTTTTTCCTGCGCTGCCATTTCGCTTAGATTTATAATTTTTTTCCTGATCTTCACTGCAGTCTCTTATGATCACACCTGAAACATAACGAAACCGGTGCAGAGTGGGAATAATTTTTTTGTCTAAAAAAACTTCCAACTCTTCAAATCTCACCCGATTTCGATTATTCTTCCTTTAAAAGACTTGTTATCAATTTTACTGTTAGAAGATTCCGGTGAGTTTTTCCATAGTCGTAAGATATATAACAAATTCAGCCTAAACTAAAGGTCTAAAGATCAATTCCTGCAGTCGCCATTCGGCAGGCAATGGCTATTACCGAATGTAATTCTGGCATGATTGAAATTTCTGCCGCATATTTTGTTGGCAATTTTCATAAAGTTGCTTGCGAAACTTACAATTGCTATAAATTTAACTTTAATTTTTGTTTAAGATTTACAGATTTGGTGTTTTCAAACTAAAAAAAAAGGCACCAAAAACGTACCGAGTACCAAACTAATAAATTTTCGCGTTTTGAATAATAAAATAAATAATAAATTTAAAGCGAAAAGCATCAAGTTGGCAACAGTGTTGTTTAGAGTGTTTCCTCGGCTTTTTGGACGTCGTATTGTTAGTAGTAATTTAGTCGCAGTAAGGTATAGGCGAACAATCGTTCGAATTGTGATCGTAAGTGTAATTTGTTGAAGTGATTAGCGTAATAAAATTTTATTGGTTTAGTGATATAAAAATATTATTATTGATGCACTTTGAAAATATGTTTCTCAGAAAAACTATTTCTGTAGTTAAAACAAATGATTGAATTAAGTACACATATGTACATATGTACATATATATGTATTTGTGCATATCCCCATATGCATACATATTGTACAGATAAGCAGAAAAATGTAAATAAAAATAAACGAATACCTATATGAAAACGAAATTATATTCTATAAATAAGTATGTTTCTAATAATACATGCTAAAAAATATACATATGTACATAAACGTATGTATACAAGTACAACAAAAAGCACCTTGTTTGTAAACAATGGAAAACCGCTATACGTACATGAACATAAACAGGTACACGTATGTAAGTCAAAACAACGCTATAAGCAGCTGAGATTATCCATTTGTAATAAATGCAAAATATGTATGTACATATGTACATACTATGTATATACAGTGACTCAAACCAGTGACCACCTGTTGATTTTTATTAATATTCACAATTGTTTGGGGGTTAATTTTGCTTTTGTTATAAAGGACAACCTTTTAAAAAATCGCGTTGATGTTTAATATTTTTTTTGTGAGTGCTTTTGCGGTTGTTTTTTTTTTTTTAACTAATAAGTGTAATTTATGAAAACCGGCGTTGACTTTTTGAAATTTCCGCGTTTTATTTCACAAGAAATTCATATTTATATGGAAAAAGGTCAAAAATCCGTCAGCACAAAATAAATATCAAAGACTAGTGCACTTTTTTAGCCGCTTGAAACTTGAACTCTATTGTATGGGCTACAAAGGTGTTCTTACACGATATGTATTTGCATGTGTACATGCCAATTTTTACATATGGATGTGGCAACATATCGTGTAAATTAGACAAATTAGGATTTGTTTCTCTACAAAGTAGATGCACGTACATACGAAATAGATTTTATTTTTTATTTTCATCTGACACACAGATAGAATCATCTGAGTTTAGTTTATTTCGTCTTCAAAGAACGTATTTTTACATATATGTAGTTAAATAAAGACTGCGAATTTGACAGACATACGCAATTACATACGTATTGAAAAAGTCACATTTACAGATGCAAATACATATCGTATAAGAACACCTTAAAACTACATTTGTTACAATTGTTACATTTTACTAAATTTTGTGTAAAGTTTGAAACTGTGATACATATAGTATATGGTTTTGCTTATAGCTTGGGCAATATTGTTATAAATAAATAACAAAAAAAAAAGAAAAAGATTATGAATATTTAAAAAAAATCAACACGTGGTCACTTGTTTGAGTCACTGTATGTGGATACTCTGCTCCTGCCAGATCACATCATCGCTAGTGTGTGACCGCCTCACCCTGTGTTTTGCGCCTACCTGTTTATTATTTTCAAAGTGGATCTTTAGAATAATAAAGTCGCTTAAGTGAGCTAAATAGTTACTCAAACGTTTGCCACTTGAAATTTTAATTGTTTCATTATATCATTTCTTAATATATGTATGTATATGTTTACATTGTAAATATACATATGCATGTACATATGTACATATGTATGCATGTGCATATGTACATACATATGTGTGATTTTCTTATACATCGTTAATTATTCCAGACGTAGTTACGGACAGGTCGAATTTGGTTATCTGTTACGTTTTTGGTGACTCTAAAAGGTCACACAATGTTTCGAAACCTCGCCATACTTATTTGGATAAATTATTGTAAGAATTGTTGTTTTTTGATAGATAAGTATCCGTATATAAATATTTTGTGACTAATATGCAAAAAAATTTAGACATTAAAAACATGTAAACACAGCTAATTAGTAAGTACGTCTAAATGTATACTTATAAATACTCACGCATAGTTAATTGCATGCTTACATATTTAAATGCACACATTGCTGTTTTTGAGTGAAAAGCTGTGAAGTAACTTTTTCAAACATAACGACAAGAACATCCCGAGGTATTCTCGATCGGCAAAAAGTTAGAGAAAGGCTCGTAAACGATAAAACAAAAAAAAATTAATAAAAAAAGAGGCTTGTAGAAATTTGTCAGCACAAGAAAAGGTTTTAGTTTTGTTGGAAATTTTTCTTAAACCACAATATTTTATAATATATAATATTCGTTTAGGAATGCTTTTTGACAAAAATACATCGATGTTTTTCTTTGATTCGATGTATCGAAATGTACGCCGATATTTTTCGATGAATCGAAGGGCATACATCGATGCATCGATTTCCATAGGATTTTTCAGATAATGTTTCACAACAAAAAATATATTATTAGCAAAGTTTTAAGAAATTTGAAATAACTTACTACAACTGAGCTAATTATGTTTCTAACGAAACCTTTAGGAGCCATTTAATTTTTTTGGTCAAAGCCATCGCTTTTTTTTGTACAATTGAAAAACTGGACGGTTCAATGTACTAGGAATGCCAGTTAAAAAAAAACATCGATTCATCGACTAATTATTTATACATCGAGTGGAAAATTTTCGATGCATCGATATTTTTCGACATCTCTACAAAAAACTACTCGAAAACAAATCGTAAACGGCATTCATAAACGACTTTTTATCCGGGTTTTCTTCGAGAAAATATCCAGTTATCTCGTTTACGCTGATTTTGTTGGCTAGGGCTAGATTGCTTCATGTGTATATACATATGTACGTCCTAACGAATCAGAATAGCGAAAGCTGAGAGGAAGACCGACTTATCTCGGCAGCTAGTTCGAAAACGACCTATCTCAGAATTTTACTAAAGAACGCCCTATTTCAGAATTTTATTAAAAAACGCCCTATCTAAATGAAAATGTATTGAAACTGTGCTGAGTTAGGGCGTTTTTTAACCGATTTCTGAAACCGATTTCGGCAAATCCCTGCAACCGTCATTATCAAATTGACTAGTCTATAGACTCCATCTAAAAGCCCTGCTGTAGTAGCAGAAGATTTTCAAACTAGGTCGGCTATTTCAGCGCATGTTTTACAATATTTTGAGCTAAGGATAGAGGTTAGACAATTCAAAATGCCTCCAGCAGACACAATCCCATTGTAGGTATGCATCAA
>NW_016158738.1:0-413 GCF_001687245.7 Rhagoletis zephyria
AAAATTCGTTAACTCGACCAATTTCGGTAACTGTGAAATTCGATGGCTCATAACTCAAAAATATAAAAACTTTGGATACCTTTATAAATTTTTACTTTTGACTTCTCCACATTTTTCCAAAACTATCTAAACATTTTGATAACTCGTTACACTCTGTTAAGACGATTAAATTCGATAAGCAGTGATAAATCGATAAGCTTATATAACCTTGAAATTTCGATAAATCGATATATTTTGAAAATTCCATAAACTTTGCTTTGTTGAACCAACCTATTTCAGTAGATCAATAATTATCGCTGACTCTGTAAGTTGAAAGAACTCCATGCATTACGACACCTCGATATATTTCGTTAAGTCTATAAATAATGATAATTCAATAAATATCGATAACTTGATACATTTCTTTAACTTGA
>NW_016158738.1:662-1116 GCF_001687245.7 Rhagoletis zephyria
TTTTCTTTTTCTATTCACGTAGATGAGATGAGGTGCGATGACGTGATAAGATGTGATGTGATTTTATGTGATGTGATAGGATGTCATGTCATGTGTTGTCATATCCTGTGATGTCATGTCGTTTGATGTCATACCATATGAGTCATCTCATGTGATGCCACGTCATGTAATGCCATGTCACATATCATGTGGTGTCACATCATATAATGTCATGTCACGTGATATCGTGGGATGTGATACAATATTATGTGATGTAATATCATGTGATGTCTCTTCATATCATGTGATAAAATGTGATGTGATGTCCATGTTCCGATTACTGTATCGATAACCCTGTTAATAACTGTGTCGATAAAAATACCGATAACAATATCCATACACATATAGAAAAATACAACGATTGTAAAATCGATTAATTCATCGATAAATATAACAATCATCAGTATCGATTATT
>NW_016158738.1:2420-10625 GCF_001687245.7 Rhagoletis zephyria
GGCTTACCATCTAGCGGTAGGTTTCGGAAAGGTGAAGAAACATATATTTAATACTTGCGCCGGGTATTTAATGTTCGGCTCCGCCCGAACTTAGACTTTCTTACTTGTTAAAACTGAAAACGTTACATGAGTGCGAAGGAGTACATATGTTTGTATGGATATATTTATGATGAACGCAAACTGTCCCCTACGTCGACCTTCATTCGTAATTTAAAGTCAAAGAGTAAGATCATAGTAGGTTTTTCCAGCGGAAATGTTCAACGGCTGGCTATAAAGAGAGGGACTATTTGCGCGTTAAAAGATTACCTTTAATTATGTAAGAATTATGTAACTATCGAATATTATTTGTCACTGGATCTTCGCTAGTTTTTTTCTACTTTTTCTTAGAAAAGTGTAATTATTTTTTTCTCATAAAACTTATTATTCTTAAGTTCTTTGTTTTCTTTTATTAGTCTTTCAGCTCGAAAACAAAAACATTTATTTTAATTTTGTGTAAATTGTCAAAATTAGCACGCATCGAAATAAAGCTAAAATGATATGTATATGTTGACAGCAAAATTCATAATCTAAATAAGAATTAATTCAAGGTGATTTTATATCCATTGAGGAGTGGGACTTGGCATGTAATATACCGTTAGTATAGCATGGAAAGGGCTTAACTCACATCGTCGTTGAAATACAAAAGGCGGTAACTAACTAAAAATCCAAAATTAACTTTTTGATTGATTATGATGCATCGTTTTCGGTAATACAAAAATTTAGTTAATTGTGGTTTTTTGCATTTCGGCGACAATGTGAAATAGTATTAACGATACATATGTTGAAAATTTGCGTTCATTCGCCTCAAAAAATATATCAAAATACATTGAGCGCATGGAATGGAACAACAAAACGGATTTGATGGCTTATGGTATCAAC
The DNA here is from genome assembly GCF_001687245.7 of Rhagoletis zephyria. Taxonomy (NCBI): domain Eukaryota; kingdom Metazoa; phylum Arthropoda; class Insecta; order Diptera; family Tephritidae; genus Rhagoletis; species Rhagoletis zephyria. The sequence goes on from NW_016158738.1 coordinate 3,339, forward strand.
AGCGGTGAGTAATTAACCCTTTCCCTGGATTTGTACAATATATTGTACATTTAATTTTTTGTAACATTGGAAGCGTGCTACTAAAAATCTTATTAATATTTTTGAAAACAAATTAAACTTTATGAAGTTTTGAAATGTCCCAAATAGTTTACGTAAACTTCAAAATTGAAAACGTTTCAAAAATATTTTTAGAATTTAATTTAAAAATAGACTATTTTATAAAATTCCGGTGACACGTAAATTGTGGTAATTTACTGTACAAAAAATACGTGAAAGTCAAGTAAAATCGCTAATAAAAGCACATAGTATGGAAATATAAGAAGCATTTCATCATATTAAAAACTTAAAATTAAACTATCATGATCTAAAATATTTTTCCCGAGTGGTCAAGGAAAATGTACAATATATTGTACATTTACACTGAAAGGTTGTACGTGTCTTGTACAATATATTGTACAAACGTCCGCAAAGGTTGCAGTTGAACAGGCAATTAGGGTGATTTTTGCCGTGATTTTTGAAGAGCTTGTGCGCTGTTGTTGCAGCAAAGGGTAGGTTTTTGATTTCTTGATCTACTGAAGGCAGAAAAACCGGGACGTTTTATTAAACGGGTAATTTGTGTTTTATATTGTAATTGTATCTGAAATTTTACAAAATTTCTTTATATAATTCTCTTCTCATGGAGAAAATTTTAACTAAAGATACTTCAAAAGATGTAAAATATTCGTTCCAACATATCTGCAGTAAAATGAATTATTTAATATTAAGTTCATTTTCAATGAAAGTTTTATTCCGTCGAACTTAGTGAAATGTTTATTGAGTTTTCTTGAGTGCTTTTACTCATTTGCGAACTTTTGTACAATATATTACACAAATTTGAGGTAGCCCTAATAGCTACCCAAAACAACTTTTGAATATTTTTTCTTTACTGTTGGTATTATGAGGCTTTATTAACCTTGTAATTAAGAGGACAAATTTTTATATTCATCAGGGACGGATTTGACCGGAAAGGGTTAATTGTGACTGCCTGCAACTAGGAAAAGCCGAGTTCAGCTAACTAATAAAAAAAACTAATTACAAGGTATTCATTAGTTCCCGGGAACTAAGCGAATCTGAGACCTTTATCGTCCGTGATTCCATAATTCAAATTATTATAAAAAAACGGGGTATCTTTTTAAACAACGATCTTGCCATGATGCTAGATTTTGAAGATGGAAGTCAGGAGGATACATCCGACATTTGCAGCCTCAATGCAATTCCCGAAAAGGAATTGTTGCACCGCAATAAAAAAAGATAAATAACTGAAAGTCCTCTCAACTGATGCTACGTCAATCGAAAAGAATTTACAATTTTGTCAAGTTTCAAGTTTTTTAAGTTTGTTGCCTCGAGCAAGTAGTTATTTAGTGGCGAGGGTTTGATTTACGACCCGTTAGGAAATAGGATGTAACCCGAAACGGCAGCAAAATTAATCTTTCTTAAGTACAATGTTCCAATTTTTTAATTGAAGTACTAAATTAAAAAATTATTAAAAATTGATAGCTTTTCCATTTTTTTTACCTAAATCCCCTAATGTACTCAACAAAATTATTTCTTAAAAATATTTGACATACGCATTCGCATTCGCATTCGCGGATGTTAGCTTTTAAACATCCGCATCCGTATTCGCATCCGCGGATGTCTAAAATTCCACATTCGCAACATCCCTAGTATGTACTTATGGACAGCAATGTTTTAATTTATGTACATATGTTTGAATGGTTGTAAAAGGGTAGCCAACTCATTTTTGAGAAATCCTCGAATTCGACAATGAAATTCCCCGATTTTGCCCCAAATGTCGTAGTCGTATCCCCGCCCATAGATATCTGCTTATTTACAAAAAAATATAGAATGTATTTGGATATATTGCTGGTCTTTCTGTTTATTTTATTTTGAAATGTAATACACCTTTGAATTTATAAAACCAACCAAACTTTTATAAAGTTAGTTTACAAATAAAAAATAAAAAATGTGCATATAATATTTACATACATACGTTGTCGAAAACATCTTAGTCGCACAATTTTTCACGATTATTATTTTTTTGTTTATTTAATACGAGTAATTTTTATAAAAAATTTAGTTTACTCTTTAACAAAACCCGTATAAATCCAAGATTCATACTTTGCGCAACACTGAAAAAAAAAATCAACAAAACGGCGAAAATAGAAACGTCAAATGACAAATGACTTAAATATTTAATAACTCAGGGTTGTATAGTCAGTACTTTTAGTTGCAACTTATTTAACTCATTTTGAAAGAAAAGAAAAAAATTAGTTAACACCTAATTCCTCACAAAAAAACAGTTCATCCACCGATTTCCCACGTAAACTGAAATTCCCCACAAAAAAAAAGTCCGTTCCCCGATTCCCCACGCAAACTGAAATTCCCCGCAAAACGGGGAATTCCCCACGAGTTGGCTACCCTGGGTTGTACATAACTTTGTATTTATGTACATATGTTTGTGTATGCACATACGTTTGTGTACCTATATATATATGCATACATATACATATGTAGTACAAAGGAAAACAAATCTAATTAGAGCTAGCAAAGCTGCTCGTTCATATCAAGCGGACTGTACTGATTGTCAAAAACTATGTGTTTGTTGTACATTTGTTCATGTTTGTCATTTTGCGTGTAGAGTCTATTTTGCTTTGCTGCCTTTATGCTTAAGTGCACATTTAAGATGCCTACCCTAAAATGCGCACTAGCGGCATTATTTTTAACATTTATAAGGAAACGCCTCCGATAGATGCATTCAACATACCTGCCCATTGGCGATACCTGCCTTAAAAATTGTGCAACTATTATTAACTATCAAAGAGAGTATTAGGTTCACCTGCACTGGCCCTACAATTACCTAATTTTACAAGCTTTTATTTATTTTGCTCATCTCGCAGAACAACGAAAATGGCTATCAATTAATGTAGTTATATTAGATAACTAGATACCATTCGGTAAAAATTTCGCTTGCAGTAATTTCTACGTGGTAATTGCTCCTCCATTATTTGGTTTCATAGGGATTCGGATACCTTCCTCATTGAAGTAGTAAAGAAAATTCGCTTAAGGGCTTTTTGCGGTTAAGTGCACAAGTTTTTCGTGCAAAGAAGGATGGGCAGCTAAGCAAAATATACTGTAAAGTTCTAGAGTAGTTTTTGTGCCCCCGCTATCACCTTGTATGAATTCGTCTTTCGTTGGTATTAGGGACGTTAATTTTTCAGCTTTTTCCGATCCCGGGAGTTTCGGGATGTCGTTATCCCAATCCCGGGATTCCTGAATTCATTACTTTTCAATAACTTAAATCGAAAGAATTGCTTTTATATTGTTTGAGAAGCACATAAAATAAATAATAAATCAGTTTGAAACCTACTTTTTTATTTAAAGTGGCGTTTTTTTATTTTTTCTCCCTGATGTCAGGATTTATTTTAAAGGACCTTGTAATTTCAAAGATATGATTGTTTCCAAAGATTATTTAAAGAATTCAATGCAATGTATAATAAAAATATGAGTACCAAATACAAGAGATAATTTCTTTAGAATTAAAAAAAAATTAAAATTTTTTGGATTCACACGGACGAATAGGTAATTTTTTAAGCTGATAAAGTTAGAAGAACGAAATACGAGCATGTTATCGAGTTTATAGAAGTCCTTAACATATAATCTTTTCAAAAAATAATATTGCTAAATTTCAAGGAAAAAATTTTAAAGGACATTTTCCATACTTACCAGTCCTTCTGCACCAAAAGCTTGAATCTGCTTAATTTCTACAGGAGATCCTCTTTATTTTGATATCCATACTTCTTCCCTAAGCACATTTCTCTGAATTTTGTAAATAATTTTTGAATCACTGACGTCAGAGTGAAAAACTAAAAGCGCAATTTTACTATATTTGGCCCATGGTTTCGCGAATATGTTGATATTTGTGTTTAAAATTTACTATCGCGCGGTGTTATATGCATAATGAACTAGACATTTATAAAAATATATTAACTATTAAATAAAAAAAGAAATATACCCAATACTGGTCAAGAAAAGTAGTTTCTATTATTGCCATCAGTGCAAATTACAAATCCCGAAAATCCCGTGATTATTTGCTAAGAATCTCGTGACTTTTGGGACCTCAAAAAAGACGGGATCGCGGGATGCACTTAGTTTTTACTCAGATCTATGAAATGATTTCGTGAATTGGACTACGCATAAACGTGATAATGGTGCGTATAATTTATAAGGTAATGTTATGTTTTTATACTCTTTCTACCAAACAAAGGAATTTGTCTTCTTTCAACTTAAATAAATGCATTTTGCAAACAAAAGTGCGTACGGTACTTAGTGCCTTGGTTATGGCGAATTCGTAAGGATCTATTGATTGCATTATAAACATTTTCAATTATTTGTTAAACATACAATTACTTCCATTATCACCATATATGCTATGGTTGCTAGAAGCGCGAATTCATATAAGGTGGTGTTACTGGAAAAGGAATAAATAAATTATATGTATTTCAGAAAATGAATAAGATGAAATGAAATTATTGTTTGATTTCTAACCAAACCTATGTATGTAACTCAATCGCCTAATGGTTTGCCGAACCGTAAACATATGTTTACACATCCAATTTCGTGAGTAGGTACCTGGTACTCACACCTTTTTTAAGAAGTTTCACTTCTATCATGTGTACGNGCCTAATGGTTTGCCGAACCGTAAACATATGTTTACACATCCAATTTCATGGGTAGGTACCTGGTACTCGCACCTTTTTTAAGAAATTTCACTTCTATCATGTGTACGGTGTTACACACGCATTTTTAACCGACTTCCAAAAAAGGAGGAGGTTATCAGTTCGTCAGAATATTTTTTTTTATGTATGTTACCGCATAACTTTGGACCACGTCAACCGATTTCGATAATTCTTTTTGCATCAGAAAGGTAGTGTCTCAGAGGTGGTCCCATACTAATCTGGTTGAGATCCGATCAGTGGATCATGAGATATATATATATATTTTTTTTTTATATGGGAGTTGAAGTCGGTTTTTTTTTTGCTAAAAATTACTTGTTTAATACCAACTTGTAGTTGGGAATTTTTTTGGTACAATAAATTAATTCTTGATATATTTTTGTTTATTTAAAGAACTGCAAGATGGCAAGATTGTTTTTAAAGCAAAATGAACCACATTTTTGACATTACCAATCAAAATTCTAAAAAAGATCGAATCTTCGGCCCGCGCTAATATGTATGTATGTATATTACAAGCGACGGAATTTTCTCGGCAAACCATTATGGTCTGATTATGCATACTTCGCATAACTGCGCACAACTTCGCATAAACTTCAAACTGTAATTACGTATGTACTTTGTATGTATTTTGTGTGTATTCCATTACCCAGAAATTAGCAGAACTTTTAAAAACTTAGCGATCTGTTGAGTTTAGATTTTGCTTCACATTTTCTTAAGTTACACTTTTAGTGCACTGGTACAAATGGTTGTGCGAAGTTATGCGAAGTATGCATGATCAGACCCTTAGGCGATTGAGTTACATATGTACATAGGTTTGGTTAGAAATCAAACAAATATTTATTCATTTTCCGGTAACACCGGATATGAATTCGCACTTCTAGTATCCATAGGATCGGGTTGTAATGGAAGTAANAGCATCGTTCACTCAAAACCGGTACGCATGAAATGGGTTATATCTTTTTAATAGGTTTTCAGAAAATAATATTTAATATGTTAGAATAAAGAGAAAACACTCCGTTATAGATACATGTTAGCGAGAGTTTTATATTTTGCTTGGATAAGTAAATAAGAGACAATTTCTTTGATAATGATAAAAATTTTCTGAACACCCGTTCTAGAGACTTGTGTAGTCAACTTGTTCTAGTTTATGTTTTTCCACGGCTCGCACATCTCTACTAATTTTGTTTTAAATAAATACCATGTATNAATTCTGAACACCCGTTCTAGAGCCTTGTGTAGTCAACTTGCTCTACTAAACTAGCTTTAGTTTATGTTTTTCCACGGCTCGCACATCTCTACTAATTTTGTTTTAAATAAATACCATGTATTTTTCGTTTTGAATTAAATAGGTCATATTCGTAAATTGANGTTGTGCGAAGTTATGCGAAGTATGCATGATCAGACCCTTAGGCGATTGAGTTACATATGTACATAGGTTTGGTTAGAAATCAAACAAATATTTATTCATTTTCCGGTAACACCGGATATGAATTCGCACTTCTAGTATCCATAGGATCGGGTTGTAATGGAAGTAATTGTATATTTAACAAATAAATGAAAATGTTTATAATGCAATCAATAGATCCTTACGCATTCGCCATTACCAAGGCACTAAGTAACGTACGCACTTTTGTTTGCAAAATGCATTTATTTAAGTTGAAAGAAGACAAATTCCTTTGTTCGGCATTTATTCTTACTCGCTTTCTATCTTCCAAGTCGAATTCTTATATTCTTATCACGAATTCTTATATTCNTAAAAACATAAAATTACCTTGTATATTAAAAGCATAAGTATCACATGTATGCGTAGTCTAATTCACGAAATCGTTTCATCGATCTGAGTAAAAACTAAGTGCATAGACTCTATTTCGCGTTAATTGTAATCATGAAATGGTGTTCATTCATTCAGTTTCTACTCGAACGCATGAAATGATTTCATGAATTGGCCTACGCATAAAGCATCGTTCACTCAAAACCGGTACGCATGAAATGGGTTATATCTTTTTAATAGGTTTTCAGAAAATAATATTTAATATGTTAGAATAAAGAGAAAACACTCCGTTATAGGTACATGTTAGCGAGAGTTTCATATTTTGCTTGGATAAGTAAATAAGAGACAATTTCTTTGATAATGATAAAAAATTTCTGAACACCCGTTCTAGAGACTTGTGTAGTCAACTTGTTCTAGTAAACTATCTTTAGTTTATGTTTTTCCACGGCTCGCACATCTCTACTAATTTTGTTTTAAATAAATACCATGTATTTTTCGATTTGAATTAAATAGGTCATATTCGTAAATTGATGACTTCCAGAACTTTATTCACATNTCATGTATTTTTCGTTTTGAATTAAATAGGTCATATTCGTAAATTGATGACTTCCAGAATTTTATTCACATCATTTGCTTCAAACCGATTTAAAGTTACCTGTGAATAATTAGTTTTCATAAAAACCCACCAACACTTTACAAAAGGTCCAAAGTAAATGATAAAATGAAATAACACTTTGTGCAAGC
>NW_016158738.1:10774-11248 GCF_001687245.7 Rhagoletis zephyria
AAACATATTTTATTAGTCATTATTATAAAATACCACATTTAGTGTGGACAGTGGGGTAATGTAAACGGGTACGGTTTTTGTTATAAAATGTATTTAATCTAACAGAATTTTATATATTATAACTCGATAAGGTTTNAGTCAACTTGTTCCACTAAACTATCTTTAGTTTATTTTTTTTCATAGTTCGCGCATCTGTACTAATTTTGTTTTGAATAAATACCGTATATTTTTCGATTTGACGTAAATAGGACATATTCGTAAATTGATGAGATCCAGAACTTTATTCATATCTTCGGCTTCAAGCCGATTTAAAGTTACCTGTGAATAATTAATTTTCATTAAAACCAACAAAAACTTTAGTTCCAACGCGAATAAAACTGTCAAATTAAATGTAAATTAAACCTCACAATGGCAGATCTATTGTCTAACGATCTGCATTGCAACTTTTTAATACATTCCAACAATTGCTGTACA
>NW_016158738.1:12010-21995 GCF_001687245.7 Rhagoletis zephyria
GGTTTTTGTTATAAAATGTATTTAATCTAACAGAATTTTATATATTATAACTCGATAAGGTTTAAGTCTTGCCATAGCTTGCATTCGCTGAACTGTGGATAACCGTTTTCCAATTGTCTCGCACGATCTTCTTCTGATAAGCCGTTTTTTTCCTAATTCAGGTAAAGAGCCTTATCCTTAAGCTGGTGCGAAATGATGTCTTTTAATGATTAGCTCACCCCGTTAGTTTAAGCAGAAGGAATCTATTCATTGATTTTTGGAGGATAATTATAAGTTTTTGGTATATTTAATTTTAATTTGATTTTTGATCTCGAAAATGTCGGATTTTCAACGAATTTGTTCAACATTATTTTTTGAGCAGCAACTTCCAACGCGAATAAAACTGTCAAATAAAAATCCAGTACTATGAAATTTAAACCCCATATTGGCAGATCTATTGTCTAACGATCTTGCTTGCAACTTTTTAATACATTCCAACAATTGCTGTACAGAAATTGCTGGAACGCGTACCGATTTTGAGTGAACGATGCTTTAATGGTATAATGGTAGACAGAATGAATTACAACGAACACATCCTTTTAACATAATGCAAGCCGAAAACGTTGGTTAAAATCGGTCCGCAATCAAGTTGGACGTTTTGCCCACAAACATTGCAATTTTGCGAGCAGTCTCATTGTAAAATCTCATTTTTACAATTTCATAGTTTCGGCTTACATTTATAAAATTCAACGAAAGCACGTACCTATTTCGGCTGAGTTATCCATTTTCGGTTATTTAGTGTACAAAATAAACGCAAATGGAATGAGTTTTTACACCATGGCCATTAATGTAGCGATAAGTTGTAAAACTTGCCAGAAAATCCAAATTTTTTGATCTTTCATACAACCAAGACATATACTACGTTTATACGCACGTATTATTTGCAAATAACAACTTGCAAAATGGTAAACTTTTCCGTATAAACGCCGAGTTAATTTTTTATTTGCAAATAACTAAATCACGCAAATAAGTATTGATTAGTGGTACTATTTGCAAATAAGCGCAAGACGCCGCCAATTCTTAGGTTTATTTTCTTTTTCGATGGTCATCTTATTGCCTTTTTATAATCAAGACGTTGCCATTTTTAACTTTATTTTCTTTTTCGATGGTCATAATATTGCCTTTTTAAAATCAGGCAATATTAAAAAAGAAGTTTTCACCATCGAATAAACAGTGAGTTAGGTATTTGCAAATTATTTTTATTTGCAAATAGCTTACGTATAAACGTAGTAATAAATTCATTCAACAGGCCCACAAACGGTGCAATCTAGAGCAAAATAACATCAAGTTGAACCAACGGTCGCTACGTTTATGGCTTTATTTAAGAAACATCGGGCGAAAATTTTAACTGCTCCTGTAACACTACCTTATATAAGTTGGCCTTGCTATCATCCTCATATATGTCCATCAGAGTATACCAACGAGGGACGAGTTAATACGAGATAGCGAGAGCACAAAACTACTGAAAATTACACGCACAATGACAAACATGAACAAATGTACGACAAGCACATAATTTTTGAAAATCAGACACAAACATATGTACATACGTTCAAATATATATACAACCATTCAAACATATGTACATACATGAAAACATTGCTGTCCATAAGTACATACACATGCCCATCAGTACATTAACGAATAGCCCGATCACTTTAGACCAAAATCGACGTAAGTTTAAAAAAAATTCCGGGAACAAATTTTTTGACGCAGTTAGGTGTCTCCTATTTAGGTGAACACAAAATGAAAATTTTTCCCCCAATTGCGATATGGGAAGTGTCCGCCATCTTGCGAGTTTATGTTTTTTACGATTTGCGCACGAATTTTGCATTTCTTGCGAAAAAAGGTAAACAAATTTGTTGAGAATTCGATTCCCTACAATTTTCATGTGCCTATCAATTTTTTAAAATAACTATTTATTGCTAATAATATGCAAAGAATGCCCAAAATTAGGCATGTGGCGCGGTTTTTTCGAATTTTTAGCAATTTCTATTTGAAATAAGGGGCACATTTAAATGGCAAAGTTGCAGAGGACAAAATTCCAATAAACGAATTATTTATATGTTTACGTACGACTTGTAGATCTCGACCAACAACGCGCTCAATGCAGCGGAAAGGGAGAAGCTACTCAATACTTTTTTCCACACCACCTCAGAGGTAAAGTTATTGGCGCGTTTTATTTTTATGTGGTTTCACCAGTAGTCCTAATCCACACATAGTTATTTTCGCCACAATAAAACTCTTTAGGAGCAGATAAAAAACATATTGATAAAAGGGCAAAAACTATTTGCTAATTACAGTTTCAACTGACTGAAAATAGTTATTCATCGGCTTGGCGTATTGGTGAACCCACAGTTGAAAATACGCGCCAAAAACCACGACCTCCGAGATACTGTGAAAAAAGTTTTGAGTAGCTTTCCCCTGCCGCTGCATTGAGCGCGTTGTTGGTCGAGATCTACACGTCGTACGCGAGTATATAAATAATGCGTTTATTGGAAATTTCGTCCTCTACAATTTTGCCATTTAAATGTGCCTCTTATTTCAAATAGAAATCGCTCAAAATTCGAAAAAACCGCGCCACTTACCCAATTTTGCGCATTTTTTGCATATTATTAGCAATAAATAATTGTTTAAAAAAATGATAGGCACATGGAAATTGTAGGGAATCGAATTCTCTACAAATATGTTCTCCATCTTTTTCGCGAGAAATGCAAAATTCGCGCGCAAATCGTATAAAACATAAAATCCAAGATGGCGGACACTTCCCATATCGCGATTGGGGGAAAAATTTTCATTTTGTGTTCACCTAAACAGGAGACACCAAACTGCGTGAAAAAATTTCTTCCTGGAATTTTTTCGATGCAAAATCGAATGCAAAATTCGCGCGCAAATCGTAAAAAACACTAAATCCAAAATGGCGGATATTTCCCATATCGCAATTGGGGGAAACATCTTCATTTTGTGCTCACCTAAACAGGAGACACCTAACTGCGACAAAAAATTTCTTCCTGGAATTCCTTCGTTAAAAAAATCTAATGCAAAATTCGGGCGCAAATCGTAAAAAACACNCATCTTCATTTTGTGCTCACCTAAACAGGAGACACCTAACTGCGACAAAAAATTTCTTCCTGGAATTCTTTCGTTAAAAAAATCTAATGCAAAATTCGGGCGCAAATCGTAAAAAACACAAAATCCAAAATGGTGGACATTTCCCATATCGCAATTGGGGGAAAAATCTTCATTTTGTGCTCACCTAAACAGGAGACACCTAACTGCGACAAAAAATTTCTTCCTGGAATTCTTTCGTTAAAAAAATCTAATGCAAAATTCGGGCGCAAATCGTAAAAAACACAAAATCCAAAATGGTGGACATTTCCCATATCGCAATTGGGGGAATAATTTCCGTTTTGTATTCACCTAAATAGGAGGCACCTAACCTAAAAAATCTAAAGTGATTGGGCTAGAAGCCCGTTTGCTTCATCATAAATATATCCATAAAAACATATGTACATATGTACGAATGGATGTAGTTACGCGAAGCACGCTTGCTTGGTAGCGGCAGAGCTGAAACGCGCAATGAGTTCGTTCATACATACATATATATGTATACATAAATATATGTTTACATATATATATGTATACACACATACATACGTGCATTCAAACATACATATATACATATGTAAGTACTCGTACCCGTCATGCGTCGCTTTATTTCTATTTTCCCCTTCCCTATACTACCTATATCTTCCTTCTCACTCATGTAACATTTTCAGTTTTAAAAATTTCACTCTCCATTTTTGCGATACCGCCGCCTAAGAAGATTCACTTCAATAATTTAATGATGTTAGATTTTTTTTCTGTGCCCATTTCGTTATAGCTCGTTATTTTTTAANAAAATAGCCTATTGACCAATCTAGCCCATAAGCTATCCGCGTACAAAATATCGTGCAAATCCGTTCAGTCGTTTCCGCGTGATGATTTCCCAAACATCCAAACATACAAACTTTCACATTTATAATATTAGTAAGAAGTAAGATTGATTGTTTATTGTATTCACCGGCTGGACCCATTGGATAAAATTTTTTGTGCGTGTTTGCGGCAGCCTCTGGATAGTTTAGGTTAACAACAAGACGCTGCGATCAGGGTGGTTAAACTGGTAAAGTTCGTTTGAGAAATCCGGAACACACAAAGGCCCGAAAAAGTAAAATTTAGGTTAAAGTAAATTATGTCGAACGAGAAATTTGAAAATACGTTTTACCCTTTTTATACATAGGTTTTCTCCAGATTATTAGTAATGCAAAAAAAATCACGTAAGAGAAGAGTATTTGCATTTAAAGCCAGTAAAAATTATTTGGTATATTTTTCTGCTATGTAATAAAAGAAAACACGGAACCTAGTAATAATAAGGTATTTATAACAGAAAAGGACTAATTACATTTATCTTATAATTATTTTCGCGACATATTTAAAGAAAATGGCAAAAGCGGAATTCATATTTCCAGAACATATTTGGATAGGTGAGTTCGGAAATCTCCAATTCTTTTCAAATTGGCTCCTGTTAGTGAATAATTGCGAATTGTGCAGAATTATCAGTGGCTGAAATTTGGTGCTTTTTCAATTTCAATTAAATCAATAACTAAACAAGTAAAGAAGTATAAGTTCGGGCAAAACAGAACTTTACATACCCAGCGCAGGTATCAAATATCGTCATATCAACTTTCTCTGAACTACCTTTGCATGATAAGTAGGGGTGTTTACCAGATTTCGAACGTTTTCGCTAATATGCAGAGTTAGACTTAATGATATAATTGAACCTAGTTAGGTACAAATCGATTAAGTAGGTACCGAGGTACACCTTTGTATGGGATGCACCACGCCCCCTTTTACAAACTCATTTATATAAACCCGCATATAGGCACCTACCATTGGTATGTCTGCATACCAAATTTCAAGTTCGTGGGACTGATGGTTCCGAAGTTATAGCTGCTAAAGGATTCCACGCCTATAGGATGCGCCACGCCCCCTTTTACAAACTCGTTTATATATACCCTCCTATTTGCACCTACCATTGGTATGTCTGCATACCAAATTTCAAGTTCGTATGACTTATGGTTCCGTAGATATAGCTGATTAAAAATTTCACGCCTATGGGAGGTGCCACGCCCCCTTGTCGGATCCCAATTTTTTCACCCTATCACAGGCCCAGGCGTAATGGCAATACTCTGTCAAAAGTGTGTTCGATCCTGTCCATCCGTTTAGACTGCAATCTGGCACATACATACATACATACATACTTTGACAAATGTATATTAGATTATCCCAGCGTATAAGAATTTTAGGAATACCCCGACCCCAGTGCCACCTATCGTGTACATTTTTAGTCCCAATATTCCTTTTCAATTGGCTAACAAATGCTCTAAATATGAGCCAAATCGGCAAGTAAATGCAATTTTTATGAACATCCCGACCCCAGCGCCACCTAGCGACTAAATTTTTAGTCGAAATATTTCCCTTCAAGGTGCTGACATATGTTCCAAATATGAACTAAATCGGTCCAGCCGTTTAGTAGTTTCGTGACATTTATTATACGGAAAACTCTATGAAATTGTGAATTCGTGACGTCTCAGCATTCTTCATTTTTCGGCAACAACAACAAAAAGCTTCAAATTTTTTTAAATCGAAGAACCTTCCACACAGAAGGTCCAAAAGAGTACTTTTTACAGAATTGAAATCGGTTCAGCCGTTTGGTCAGGCATCGCCGTCATACGGAAAACATTTCATTTTTATATATATAGATTAATCGTAATGATGGTATGACTTTAAATCCCTAATTTATTGGTCTTCACTATGTAAATCAGCTTAAAAAATTTCAACTGTATACACATAGCTAAGATATCTTTAGGACAATCATGACCATCTCTACGATAAGTAGAACCGAGATATAACCAGGGGCGCACCCAGGAATATATTTTTTTAAGGGTTTATACTTCTGCAATTTTGCTTCAGTTAATATGCTCTTTAAAATACATTTGTGCAAGTTTAATGTACAGTATGTAATACAAAAATAAACCTTTTAAAGTTTAATAAATTGCACTTTATTACATAAAATTAACAAGGAACTCAAACATTTGAAACCGACTCCAAAAAAGAGGGAGGTTATTAATTCGTCAGAATATTTTTTCTTTTTTTATGTATGCTACCACCATATGAACCGATTTCTATTTCTTTTTTTTCCGGAAAGATGGTACCTCATGGGTCGTCCCGTAATTTCGTTTAGATCCGATCATTGGATCACGAATAAATTAACGGTATTCCTAAATTTATATATGAGAATTGAAGCTGGTTGTGTTTTTTGCTTAAAAATTACTTGTTTAATAAAAAGTTCTATAATTACAAGATGCGCTCAACATTCAAAAGTAATAAAAATAAATAAAAACCTGTAAGAAAGTCTAAGTTCGGGTGGAGCCGAACATTAAAAACCCGGTGCAAGTATTAAATATATGTTTTTTCACCTTTCCGAAAGCTACCGCTAGATGGTAAGCCGGGGTGTATAAATTTTGAGTAAATTAGCGTCCTTAAATTTCGAAATATTGCAGTTTCAAGCATTTCTGAAATTTACCGTTATATGAAAAGCGGCCGTAATTTTAGTCCGATTTCAATAATTTTCAACGTTTTGCTTTTATGTGGCAAGCACAATAAAAATACNGCTTTTATGTGGGAAGCACAATAAAAAAAGTATATGTGATGATAAGTGGGCGGTTCCACGCCCATTTTCCAAAATTTTACCATAAACGTATTTCTTGGTAAAGAATTGTTGCAAGCGTCAATTTATAATAAATTAGCTTTAATATTAACTGATTTATCGAAGATTCTGTATTTCTCTAAATTACCGTTATACCGTTATGTGGGCGGGGTTATTGTACGATTTTAAAAATTTTCGGCCATTTGGTATGCTGTATCATGGCCAATAACTGTGCCAAGTTTGGAAGAAATTGGTACAGCGGTTACCAAGATATGCACATATAACCATAAGTGGGCGTGGCTACGCCCATTCTCCAAAAATTTATAATGTTCTTATTTTTCGTCAAAAAATTGTTGTAAATATCAATTTTGAGTGAATAATCTTCAATGGTTACTAAAATATCGCAGTTTTCGTATTTCCGAAAATTACCGTTATATGGGATGTGGGCGTGGTTATTGTATTGATTATTTTTCGTCTAGTGGGCGTGGTTACAGTCCGATTTCGCCCATTTTCAATACCAACCTANCTTCAATGGTTACTAAAATATCGCAGTTTTCGTATTTCCGAAAATTACCGTTATATGGGATGTGGGCGTGGTTATTGTATTGATTATTTTTCGTCTAGTGGGCGTGGTTACAGTCCGATTTCGCCCATTTTCAATACCAACCTACCTTGGATTAACGGAAACCAACATACCAAATTTCGTTGAGATATCTCAATTTTTGCTCGAGTTATCGTGTACACGGACGGACGGACAGACAGACATGGCTTAATCGATTTCTCTATTCATTCTGAACATTTATGTATACATTTGTCTATATCTATCTCAATTCGTTTTGGCTGTTACAAACAACCGTTATGTGAACAAAATTAATAAACCCTTGTGCACAAGTGCGCTCGGGTATAAAAATAGTTTTAATGATCATTTACCTCGATTTGTGGTCGCTACGCTAAATTTTCGTCGCAAAAATTCTCTAAATGAAAAGCAGTGGGCCTAAAAGTATACCGAAGCGAAAGGTAATAACTGTAGTTACACATTACAAGCCTGGCATGTAACTAAATGTTGCGTGTTGTTACGCGTTCCTGCTATTCTTTCGGAGATTTTTGGCGAACAAAATCAGCTATAGCAAATGCTGGGAATCCTGCTGCTGGTTTTCGATGGAGATGGTGCTTTTTAAACTTTTAATATCTCTTAAGAAAAACGAAAAATTCATATATAAACATAAAATGACGCACAAGAAATTTCTTAAATCCTTTATCAAAATTTCGGTATATGATGGTAGGAAGTTTAGTTTGGGTTAAAGTCTCACACTAGCGGGGTTAGGCTTTCGATGCTTCCTCCTCGTAAAATAAACATGCGCAGTAAGAGTTAAGTATTTAAGTCGACGAATAGTTATATATCAACTTTTGTGAACTTCTGTTTTTATCTGTCAAAGCGAATCTGTCACGTAAAGCGAAACGAAAGTTTTATTTGGCATCAGCTTAAGGATAAGGCATAAGTGGCAGAACTCCGTTGTTTTTGGTACTAACACTTTCAAATTTTTAGTGAAAGTGTATTTTAGTATATCCTACCAAAATCTGTGAAAAACGCAGTTTCGAAAAAAGTGTTGGTTAGGCCCTTTCTGAATTAAGGTAACGACATATGCGTTTTAATCATTTCAAATGGAGCTCTTTGGGGAATTTATTTTTACCAAACATTTTAAAAACAGTAATTTTGTTTACTTGTAGGGCAACATTTTTTTTCATAGGGATATAGATTGGATCCTTGGCTAAAATCTTCTGTGCTATTGAAAGTCAAATAGTAAGCTTTTTCAATAGGGATTTGCAGCAGAAATGGTCACGTTTGGCTATAAATAGAATCGATGCTCAAATAGTTTAAAGGCTATACGTCTGACCTTTAATTAGGTAAGAATGACGTAACTATCTGAGGCTCTCATCATCCGTGATTCCAATAATTCAAATGCTTTAAATAACAATATTCTGATCCGATTCGGCTGGCAGCCACGACTCTGAAAACAAAATTTTGTTCAAAATTTTCATTCCTGGAAAATAATAATTTATTTTCCATATCGACCTATGTATTTAGCTCGCTACAAACACAAATTTTTCCAACCTGGCGTAGAAGAAAGTATTAAAAATTAATTACAAAAATTAACATCAAAAACCACTGATGACGTTACAAGTTCCCCAAACTCTGAAACAGCCAAAGGAATAACAATGAAGAATTCTGTTTAAAGAGCTTTAGAAAAACCTGACACTTCTGGTTTAAACAGTGCTCGCCATTATGCTATATTTTTCAAGTGTAGATGAAAGTCAGGAGGATACATCCGATATTTTCAGCCCCGATGCAATTCTCATTACTTTTTNAGAAAAACCTGACACTTCTGGTTTAAACAGTGCTCGCCATTATGCTATATTTTTCAAGTGTAGATGAAAGTCAGGAGGATACATCCGATATTTTCAGCCCCGATGCAATTCTCATTACTTTTTATTAAATATAATGTTCCAATTTTTAAATTCAAGTACTAAATAAAATAAACATTATTAAAAATTGTCAGCTTTTATCCTGAGTTTCGCCCGAATGAAAATTCACCCGACAAGTTTTCATCCATGCAAACCAAATGTGAAAAGTGAACCGGTTCGGTGAAAATGAAACGTTTCCTTTTTTTATTTACCTAAATAACTTAATAAACAAAATAAAATTTAGACAGGACAAAAATTAACAAGTAAGAAAGTCTAAGTTCGGGCGGAGCCGAACATTAAATACGCGGCGCAAGTATTAAATATATGTTTTTTTACCCTTCCGAAACCTTCCGCTAGATGGTAAGCCGAGGTGTATCAATTTTGAGTAAATTAGCGACCTTCAATTTCGAAATATTGAAGTTTCAAGCATTTCTTAAATTTACCGTTATATGAGAATCGGCCGTTATTTTAGTCCGATTTCAATAATTTTCAACGTTTTGCTTACACGTGGCAAGTACAATAACCATACCGAGTTTGGTACAAATTGGTATACATAAATGATCAGGATGAAAGAAGAAATCGATTAAGCCATGTCTGTCTGTCCGTCCGTCTGCGTGTTACACGATAACTCGAGCAAAAATTGAGATATCTCAACGAAATTTGGTATGTGGTTTCCGCTTAATCCAAGGTAGGTTGGTATTGAAAATGGGCGAAATCGGACTGTAACCACGCCCA